>NW_007246057.1:1794-127833 GCF_000164805.1 Carlito syrichta
GATTGGATATCTGGAAAGATTTCATTCTCCCTCACTAATGAAGCTTAGTTTGGCTGGGTAGGTTATTCTTGGTTGAAATTGTTTATCTTTTAGAACTTTGAAGATAGGGCTCCAGGCTCTCCTAGCCTGAAGGTTTTCTGTGGATAAATCTGCTGCTATTCTAATTGGTCTTCCCTGGTAGGTAGTCTGGCCTTTTTCTCTTGCTGCCTTTAGGATTTTTTCTTTTATAGCTACTTTGTTTAGGCGAATTATTATGTGTCTGATAGTTGGTCTTCTCATTTGTTGTCTTGCAGGGGTTCTCTGAATCTCTTGTGTTTGAATTTTTTCATCCTTGATGAGATGAGGGAAGTTTTCTTGAATGATTTCATGAAATGTTTGTTCCAGTGTGGCTTCTGTTTCTCTCTCTGCCTCAGGAAACCCAGTTACTCTTAGGTTTGGTCTCTTGAAGTGATCATTCTTCTCTTGCAGGTTTTGTTCTGTCTTTTTGAGCTTCTTTTCTATGCTTTTGACAGTTTGGGTTAGTTCTGTGTTTTGGTCTTCTGATATTCTTTCTTCTGCTTGGCTGATTCTGCTTTCCATGCTTATTAGTCTGTTAATCATTTCCATCACAGTATTCTTTACTGCTGTTATTTTTGACATCAGCTCCTTCCTATTTTCCTCTTGTCTCTCCTCAATTTTTAAAATTCTCTCCACTAATGTCTTCATGTCTTCGTTTGTTGCAGTGACTAGCCATTCTGGGGGCTCTTCAATGTTTGTGTTCCAGAATCTGTTTTCTCAGTGTCTGATCTCCCAGGGGTCTGTGTGCGACCTATATTCTTCTTTTGGTTTTTCTTCATTTGTGTGGTTTTTCCCCCTCCCTACTTTTTCCTTCCCTCCACGTCACCATCTTCTTTAATTCTGTTATTCAGGAGTAAAGGGATTGGTTTTACTTCTGTTTGTTCAATCTCCTATTCTTTATGTATTCCCTCTTACTTTGTTCAATTCTGGAGTTGCACTGTAGGTCCTTTTTGCAGTTTTTAGATTTACTTGAGGGGTAGCTGTGATTCAAAATCTATCTGCAGGTCCTGGTATTCGTTGACAGGTGTGTGGATAATCCGGAACCCACTTCTCACTGCTTTGAAATCTGTCCCTGCAGTGGAGCTTTAGGTTTACTCCCTGAAATACAATGTGGTTAGCAGAGGGGAGAGAATGGAGCAGACAGTGGGTTGAAGAGGGGGGTGGAGAGATAGAGGAGTAAGGGGGGAAACAACCGTGTTCCAACAAATGGAGAGAGAGACCTATACTGAAACAGATACAAACAATAGACCACAGCTACTGACAAACCAATTCCCATACAAAAAAAATAAAATATATAGTGATGCTAACATACAAGCTAACCAACCACCTTATTGGTGTGCTGTTCCTCTATACAAAGATATGGTTTATAGAGAGAAGAAAAGAGAAAAAAAGGAAGAGGGAAAAAAAGGAACAATACAGTACGAATAGAATTAAGTCATTAAACTAACAGAATCAATGAAGCACACTCTGAGACTTTTCGTTTAAGTCCAATGTCCTGTCAGTTATGATTTCTAGCTTTCTTTTCAAGCAGGTAAATTAGTTTGCAGTTAGGGTCAGCTGCCCCTGGTCTGCTGTGAAGGACAGTTCAGATCACCCTCCATTCACCACTCCGGCCATGTTTTTCCCATTTCAGTGTTGTTACCTTGAATCGCCAGCAGGTGGTGCTATCTCAGCTGCTTGCCCCAGAGGGGGTGGGACCGGACAGGAACCGACAGAGACTGGAGCTGGATGCCTGCCTCAGGGCACAGGCAGGGGATTCACGCGGACAGGACTTCTCGGTCACGGGAGAGGTGGCAGTGATCCCAGCAGATCTTCCTGAAGGAGCTTCAAGGATTGAAGTCATGGATCGCCTCTGGTCCGGGTGGTGTGATGTGCTACTGGTGGAGGCTGCGGCAGCAGTGGCTGCGGCGGCTGCGGCAGGGATGGCAGCCGCGGCGTCTGTGCTGCGGTGGCTGTCCAGTCCACTGCGATGTCTCAGTGGTGAAAATGGCGGAGCTCTGTTTGAAGAGCAGGCTGCAATTTGGGGGTCCGCAGCCCCCGGGGCGAGAGCCAAAGACCCACTGCAGTTCTCCTTTGCAGAGGGTTTCACAGACCAGGTTGCCCCGTCACTATCTTGCCAGAAGTCCCATAAACTGATTATTAAATAAAGTTTCATGTTCATTCTAACCATTGACATAAAAATATTTTTATTAAAGAATTTGTCAATTTTTCTACCTAACTACATGCCACACAATGCAATATTTCATGTTTTAAGCCTTGCAGATGTTTATTTGTTTTATTTTGAACAGTTCTCTCACTTTGGATTTTCATGGAGTAAATGCCAAAGGATTGAGTTGAATCGTTATCAGTATAACCTACACCAAAAAGTTAATCTTCTGAATAAATCTGGGACTCAAGCTTCTGTTACTGTGATTTACCTGTTTATTTTTTTTCTAAGAGCCGAATATGAGAAAAAATTCTTTTTAATGAAAAATTCCAAATCAAAATATTGTTGTCACAAGAATGACAACACAGTGAATAACAAGTACATAGAGAAGCAGTTTGCTAATACTGAGTGTGGGAGATTGCTAATACTAGTCCTGTGTTGAAAGCACTATCAACCATTTGCATTAGACCATTTACTTCTCATTCCAGAAAGTCTATAGAAAATAATACAAAGGTTAATTTTACTCATCAATAGTTAAATGAACAAAACAAGGAGGGGTCTCTGCTATTTATCACCACCAGTTTTCCTTCAGACCTGTGCGTGTGTTCTTTAAGAATGCACTTAATAGGCTGGGCTCGGTGGCTCAGCCTGTAATGCCGCACTTTGGGAGTCTGAGGTGAATGGATTGCCTGAGCCCGCGAGTTCAAGTCCTGCCTGGGCAACTTGGCAAGACCTCATCTCTACAATAAATCAAAAAATTATCCGGGCATGGTAGTGTGCATCTGTAGTTCCAGCTACTTGGAAGGCTGCAGAGTAAGGATCACCGGAACCCAGCAGGTCGAGGCTGCGGTGGCTGGGAATGGCCACTGCTCTCCAGTCTGGGCAACAATGTGAGACTCCAACTCAAAAAAAAAAAAAAAAAAAAAAAGAATGTACTCATTTTTCTCTCCCAGGTTTTTCTTGAACACTCATTGCTAGCTTAGTTGAATATTCGGAATGATGCATAATTCTGATCATGTTTAGTTTTGGCTTATATAACCTATTCACAATGAACAACGAGCTGGATTAATACACACACACACACACACACACACACACACACACACACACACACACGAGGGGAGAGAGAGAGAGAGAGAGAAGTAAAGTTCTATGCCCTACTGATTTGCAGACAGATTTCAAAAATTTTATGTCCCTGGGAATATTTCAATCAGGCTATGAGGAACAAACCTTAAAAAAAACAACCAACAAACAAAAACTTTTATTTATTTTGTTCTAAAAGTGTGTATTGAACATATACAATGTGTAGACCCTCTTCTGGATTCTCGGGCTATGTTATATTCATGCTTGTACTGGATCTCAGTGCAAAGCACATAACTGATGCTTGGTAAAATTTGTTGAATACCTAATACAACTCTGCTCATACCCTTGAGGAATGTATAGTCCTGTGGAAAAGGAAACAGAGCCGGCAACTTCAGACAAGGTGGCTACTGGGCAGGTGCAGTGGGAGTAAAGTCGATGGAGGGTTCAAGACTTCTTGGGGGCAGGAGGTGGGTGTTATGGGTTTTTCTTAAGTTGGATGTTAATAGAAATCACTGGCACCTATCCGTCAGGCACACAGTCCTAGGAGCAGCTCTCCAGGTAAAGATAGGCACAAGCACAGGTTGGGACTTGGCAAGGGGCCTGGAGAAATATTCCAGTAGAGTCAAAGGTTCCATTTCACAATTTCCTGGTAACTGAAGTTGGACTGTATTGTGATGTGGTGGGGTTCCCTTGGCATCTAGAGGAGAAATGAAATGATGGAGCAAACTAGCAGCTGAAACCCCTCAATGTACTGGGAGTACTTCTGATGTTTCCCTGTGGATCCTGTATAAGGCTGGCCCAGCCCAGCTCCCCTATTTTAACTTTCACTTCTTCCAAATCACAAAATGAAATGGAGTTTTCTTCAAAGTGACAGCTAAATCTCAGCCCCTTGCTGGCTGCTGTACCAATGCTGCTTAATTCTGTAATCCTTTTGCCCTCCATTCCTCGTTGTGGTTAGCAAATGCCAGGAAATGTTGGAGTGACAAGTGAGTTCTCTGTGCCTGACACTTCTGCCGGAAGACTTGATAAACTGCAAATACCATCACAGTCATTTTTCAGGTGCAGGCTCAGAAACATGCCCAGGGAAGATCTGGTCCTGGGAGGTAAAACGCTCCACTTTCCTTCCTTCCTGCCTCCCTTCCCTGTCTTACATTTCTGTGTACTTGGCACATTTCTCACAGTTGTTTTCAAGGGAATACTTTTGGGGAATATTTTTCTTTAAGTCTTTAAAATTGAGTGACATCAAATCGTATGCTCTGTTTTCCTTCCATGGACGATACTCCTCTCCTGCCTAGAGGGAGAGGCTGAGAATGAACTAATGCTAAGATCCCAGAATAGCTATCAGTGTCAGACCACATCCTCTAGCTTTTCAGAGTGCAGAGACACTTCACGAGTGGCTCTGATTTTCCCCACAATCTACATCCAACAATGCAATTTTCACATGAGCTGGGGAAACTTGGAAACCCCTCCTCATTCAACACACTGTCATCCTAGTGTTCACTGTGCTAAGAGGAACATCTGAGCCAACCTCCCTCTCTCTTCCTCCTTCTCTCTTTCTCTCCCTTCCTCTTTGTCTCCCTCTCCTCCTCTCTGGGGAACAGTATTAGTATTCCGTAGTTCACTCTTAAGCAAAACCTGAGAAAGGAATTAATCTGTCACTAGGAATGAATGCACTGGACAGTGATTTATGCAGATGCTCTACTCAAAGTGATGGCGTTCATTTCATCTGTACTTCTCACAGCCCTTCTTAGAGGCAACACACAAACTTGCATTTAAAATAACATTGAAGCTGGATGCTAGTCTGGACACTGCCTGGAGTTGGACTGCCATGGTTCAAACCACCAGAAAACCCAGGAGAAGGCAGCTCATGCAGCTGGGGCAGATTTTAGATATCCAGAAGCATGCCCTCTGCACTCTGTCGGTCTGAGAAAGACGCTGGTCCACAAATCATCTGAGAACTCAAGTCCATCCACCCTTCCTTCTCCTCGTAAGCCTGGTCTCAGAAACTCCCTAGAGTCTGATTGGCCCTTGTCCCTCTCCCCTTTTTTTAATAGTCCTCAGTGCTTTGAGATTCTGGTCATAACCAGGGAAAGATTCATTAGGACTGGCATCTCTTCTGGCTGACTGGCTTCTGCACTATTTCTGGCAGGAAGACTGGGAGTCTCCCTAGAGAGCCTATTTTCCTAAAATTCCCCTTGTAGTTTTACATACATAAGTGGGCTGGATGAGGTTGTGAGAAACAAGTCTTGCTTTAGAACACTAATCCGAATCAAACTTCCAAATCTCTTGAACTTCAAATGATCAGTGGAGAAAACTTGAAGTAAACAAGCATAAATGAACCTCTCCCTGCCCCCACCCACCCTGGCCACCTTTAAACTCTGCAATGGGCTCTTTTCCAGAACCAGGGAAGTCTCCAGTGTTCTGCTTATACACCTGCAAGCAGCAGGCAAGACTGAGGGCCCTGCTCTTCTAGGCAGGCAGGTTTCTGCAGACATTTCTCTTGCCATTTGTGGTTGTGATTACTAGTATTTTTTTCCACCCCCTCTGCTGTCTAAAAATTCATCTGGGATTTATCTCCATAATGAGAAAAGGGAGATAGGGAAACGCTGGGGCATTTTTCTCTGACTTAGATTATTTGTCATTTTGATATTCATTTTAAAAGATGCTTTTCAAATATTTAAATGTATGTGTGCTCACATAACAGTTCCTCAGGATGAATTGCAGATGACACCATCACCGCTTTATCTCTCCCATGCTCTAGGCCCTTCTACTGATCTGGCTGCCAACAGAAACCTGGGCAGAAGAAAGGGTAGGTTAGAAAGAGTATAGATTCTGAACTCTGTAAATAGCAGTTTTGCTCTTATTCCTTCAAAGATCCTAGCCCCAGTGTATTGGCTCTTTTACCTATCACCTCAGGGATGCCCTGAATAAGCTGGAACTGACAGACGGGGAGCAAGACTTGAACTTCATTCTTCTAAATATCCTCGATGTCCCTCTCTCTCTCTCTCCCCCTCATAACGACATACACAAATTCACTTGATAGAACCAAGTAAAGCCCTCTCCCACTTTCCCAAATTCTGGTTAGAAATATCACAGATTTAAAAGAGAGTACCCCCTATTTGTTATCAAACTCCCACTTATCAAACTTGTTGATAGTGGATCAACAAGAGATGTGTAGGTTTAACCATGCAGACAGTGAACAGAATTTGAAATGTGGGATACTAAAAGGTCCAAGACCAATTATTCTAAGATCGGTGCTTCTGTGTAGAAGAGCCTAAGAGAAGATTAAGAATCCACATTGCTAAAGCACATAAGCTGAATCAGGAGTGGATAAGCTCTAGAATCTTAAACAGACAGTTTCATTAAAAGACATGTCATTTACTTATTTTCTGAATATCTCTTGAATGCCTACTATGCATCTGATACTGTGCTAGGCATGGGGGTTACCTTGAAAAGGAAAAAAAAAATCCCTGGATAAATATGTTTTAATTAGAGTGGAGGTAATGAGATATAAGACAAAGATGCAGCAAATCAAAAGGGGCAATAGTCAAAAATTATAGATTGAGGATGAAGAGAGCCATATCCAGGCCTCAACTGAAAATGTAACCAGAGAGAGAGAGCAGGGCAGACAATGTCAGCTACTTAAAAACTCTACAGAAAGAAACAAAGATGCACACTCTCTCACCAAGTCACAGTGGTTCCTGAAAGGACAACCCTGATTAATCCTTTGTCATGGCATTAAAAGGGGTCGATTTAGGGCAAGATAATGGAGGTCTTGTGACCTCCATTATTAGAGAGCCAAACATTGAGCAGAAAATTACAGATCTCGCCCCTGCAAATGACATATTTCCCCAAAGCAGTCTAGGTTCCTGGAAATCACCATAGAAATACCAAGTCTCTATCAATTAAACTCAAAAACTTTACTTAGTGCCTACTTGGTGCAGAATGCTGTGCAGGATGATGAAGTGTTACTATGGCTGCAATGACTTTCAGATACAAACACACTGGCAGTCTTTGTTGACAACTCACCAATCCTCATCTTCATCCCTAATTTGTTATCTTTCTTCTAGTCAAACCAACAAACCATCAGGAAGTATGTGTCTGATCAGCTGCATGCGCAGTTCTTTGCACGTCCCTGTAAGAGCTACAAAAAAACAGAGACAGTGTGATATCTACATTCAAACTGACTACTGTGTGTCTCAGGGGACAGAGACAGTTACATAATAAAACTACAGAATGGATCAAGACAGCATGTAATTAAATTATGAAATGCATGGTACAGCTTGGCATGAATTGGATTCTTAGAAAACTAAGGTCTTTAAATGTAAAGGTTTTGGGAAATGGGGGAATTATGAGTGGAATTGCAGGGATGGATAATGAAGAAGGCATATGCAAGCTAGGCTCTTAACTCACTGTCTCTTCATGGCATATTGCCTTCCACTTGTCCACTCATCTAAACCTGGTACATTGGATTTTTTAAAACTTAGCTCGAGATTTTATAAGTCCTCCCTAAAAATATTACCCACTGTTTCTCTACTAGAGCATAAATTCTTTTAGGTTAGGTTATCTCTCAGTTTTATTCATTTTTCCATCCCCTAATGTCTATTGTACAGGTTCTAGCAAGGGACAGACGTTCACTAAACATTTGATGGATGAATGATGTGTTTATCGTATATCCCACAAGGCAGTCCAAGAAAGAGTGGTTACCTAATAAATGTTTTCTAAGTTCAATTGGAAAAAAAAAAATCACCCAACTACTTCCCTCAAAACACTACTGGCAAGAGGTACCATCCCTTATTTGAAATACTTGCATAGACTTGGAGGTGTCTGAGATTTTTTCACGTTGCTAATATGGGTGGTAGAATTCCCACCCCCAGGATATACCATATAGTGGCTTTTACAGGTACAAAGCATAACAGAGCATTTCAAGCACACTGTAGACCTTCTCAGACAATTCAGAGAGGTGGTGAGGGGAGCCATGCCAACAGACACAGATGGGGAGGAAAGCCAGCCTTGTCATACTGATTTACCAATTATACATTGTCTTCAGCTTACCCTTTACTATGTTCAATCTGATTTCCTAACCCCCTAAGCACAGAGTTTGTTTTTCTGCCACATCTTTATTATCCTGGATTTATTCTATTCCTGGAAATGTTAAAACCTCTAAACTCCTGTGGGAAGATGCAGAGCCAGAGAGATTTGTACAATTAACTGACACAGTTTAGAATGTTTCAAAAGTCTTGACAATATTAGTGTTATTGTTACCATTGATGTTTATTTTATGGCATGTTGGGACGTAGATTAAAACATTGTAGAAGTTTGATATTGAGAAAAGACTGATATCAAGAGACCTGAGTCTCTGCTCCTGTGTCCTATCACCCACTAATTGGGTGATGTTAGACAAGTCACTTTTGGCCAGGTGCAGTGGCTCATACTTGTAATCCCAGCAATTGTGAGGCCGAGGCAGGAGAATCACTTGAGCATGGGAGTTTGAGACCAGCCTGAGCAATATATTGAGACCATAACTCTACAAAAACGTAGAAAATTTAGCCAAGTGTTATGGCAGGTATCTGTAGTACCAGCTACTTGGGAGGCTGAAACAGAAGGATCACCTGAGTTCAGGAGTTGGAACCTGTGTGAGCCATGATCCTGTCACTACACTCCAGCACTCCAGCCTAGATGACAGAGTGAGGACTCTGGGAGGGAGGGAAGGGAAGAGGGAAGGGATATGATTGAATTCCAAGGCACTAACATGAATTGGCCATCTTTATTCTTCTTCTTTACTTATCTCCCAAAAACAGCAATAAAGGTATAATGGACTGTTTTGCCAGAATCTAAAGCCAAATCATATGTGAATGTGTATGTAGAGACTATAATTGTGGTTATGTGTTGCACACCAAGCAAGGTCATACTCCTAGTCCTGACCCACCATTAACTATCAGTGAGGCTGTCAGAAATGTCCCATTTTGCACATTTGTTTAATGGCATTTATTGAGTCTATTGTATATTAGGCACTATGGATTAAAATAATGATTAAGATGGAATAAATATCTTCAGAGAGCTAAGAGTCTAGGATGGGGGTTAGGCATGTAAAAAGATAAGTAGGGCCCAGTGGAGGTAGTGCTACAGTTGGGATCTGAATGTCAAGGAAGCATCAAGGAAGGTGCAGTGCCATAACTATGGTTAGTGAAGTCAAGGAAAGCAACGAAGAAGAGGTAGCATGTGGCTAATAATGGAACTTACTTGGAACCTGATTCACACCTTTCTTTTGAAATTTTGTTTTTATTTCATCACTTTTTCCTCATAAGCTTCTTGCTCAATGATGAAAGGTTAAGTGATGGGAAAATATGTTAGTAGCTTTCTTCTTTTCTCCCCACTGCTGTGAAGATGAAGATCCTTCATTACTCTTTGTTTTACAAAGATGACACCCTCCGCAGATCCAGTCTGGATATAGCCAACAAGTTTTCTTGCTATAAATTATGTCAAACCTATTTAAGAATTCCTTGTTATGATGCCTTTGATTTATATTTTACTTGTTCTTGAGTCAAAACCATTGGCTCCTTAGGTCTGCCCTGAGCAGTGAGTCTGTAAGTGTAAGTAATTGAAACAATTCAGAATGTTTCAATAGACTTATCTGTATCATATAGCAAAAGACATAGACATGCCATACTTTAAGGTAGGGGAGGAAGGTCAAGACTCTAATAATATCTATGGAGCTAGATCTCCCCGGAAAAAAAAATCTATAAGTATTCCCAAACATTTTGTGTTCAATTTTAGGAGTTACCCAAACATCATGAAGTGTACTCTAAATCTTAGTTTACCTGATCTAAGCCTTTAAGAAGAGACATCCATGGAAATCATCTTTCCCAAGCTCATTAGAGAATGAAGTGTGTCCCTGTGGATACCACGTTCTCTCTTCCCCACACCCTTGTCTCTGCCCTTAGGCAGTCTGCTGTCCCTCAGCCCAGCCATCTGCTCTTAGCAATGAGGGAGCAGCATGGTAGCCATAAATCCTGGCAGACGTCGCAGTCTGGCGGTGTGAATGACAGCGTGCAGTATGGAGTCTTTGGCAAAGGATAAAGCTGTGGCTACAAATCCAACACAGTAAACCAAATGATGGAGTAGAACGAAGTGCTTGGCTTTTTCCTTAACCACCAGGTGATACTTCCAGAAGTAACTATGCATCTCTTTCAGTAACTGTTGGGTACTGAAATGTTGTGAAAGACGTGTAGTTGATCTTACTTCTTTCCACCCTGTACAGCATTTCTCATACCTCCTTCAAAAAAGCTTGTAATTTAACCTAAAGATGTGTTTATATACAGACATATAAAAATAGCTGGGTTTTTTTTTTGGGGGGGGGGAAGGTTATAAGTGATCTCCCCACAAATAAATCAGTATATTCAATTTCAATTATTTTGAGTCTCAATTATAAGCCTTCTAAGACAGAAGAAAAAGAGTCAATTATTTTAGATCACTTTTTTGGGAGGTGGGGGTCAGCTTAGAAACTAGATAAAATTGAATAGTTGCAAACATTTTCTCTTATCATACAGGCTTATCTAGTGCTGTGAGAGCTTAGA
This sequence comes from Carlito syrichta, assembly GCF_000164805.1. Lineage (NCBI taxonomy): Eukaryota > Metazoa > Chordata > Mammalia > Primates > Tarsiidae > Carlito > Carlito syrichta. The sequence continues at coordinate 12,658 of NW_007246057.1, forward strand.
CAGGGCATGTCTGAGTAGATGCTCTAGGAATCATCAAGTTTATTAATGAGTGGCAGAACTTAAAGCTAAAGAGGAAAGACAGGATCAAATCTTTTTTTAATTATTATTTTTCAATTGTAAAGATGTGGAGTACAATTCAGGGTTAGGTGTACAGATGTTCATTATGTAGATACCCTTGTTGATATAGAGCCCCCCCCCCCCCGCAACCCCTGGCAGTTTCCTACTACTGCTAATTCCTTTCTTATAGTATAATGATAAATGTTCAGGGTCTTCTTATGAGTGAGAACATGTGGTACTCAGGTCTTTGTTTCTGTGATAGATCACTCAGTATTATAGACTCAAAGTCCATACAAGTTACTGTGAAGTTCATAATTTTGGCCTTCTTTATGACTGCATAATATTCTATCATGTATATGTACCACATTTTTTAAAATCCAGTCCTCTTTCAATGGGCAGCATAGTCGGTTCCATGTTTTTGCTATTGTGAATAATGCAGCAATAAACAAGCTAGTGTAGATATCTTTTTCATAGAGTGATTTGAGTTCCTCTGGGTATATTCCCAGTAGGGGGATTGCAGGGTCATATGAGAGGTCGATTTTTAGATCTTTTAGAAATCACCACACTGTTTTCCACAGAGGTTGTACTAGTTTACAGTCCCACCAATAGTGTAGAAGTGTTTCCTTTTCCCTGCATCCTCTCCAGCATCTGTTGTTTTTTGAGTTATTGATGATGACCATCCTGACTGGAATTAGGTGGTATCTCGGTGTGGTTTTAATTTGCATTTCTTTGATGACTAGTGAGGCTGAGCATTTTTTCATGTATCTGTTGGCTGCTCATATGACTTCTTTTGAGAAGTGTCTATATCTTTTGCCCACTTTGTAATGGGGCTGTTTTTTTGTGTGGTTTTTTTTTCTTTTTTTGGCACATTTGAGTTTCTTGTAGATCCTAAATGTTAGGCATTTGTCAGATATACAGTTGGCAAATATTTTTTCTCAGTCTGTCTTCCCACTCGCTTGGTATTTTTGACTTTGCAGACACTTTTCAGTTTGATGAGATTCCACTTGTCTATCTTATTTCTTATGGTATGGGCATTGGGGTTTTGATCAGGGATTGGTTGCCAGTTCCAATTTCCATAAGGGTGTCTTTTGCATTTCCTAAATTTCTTATAGTTCGAGCTTTTGCATTCAGGTCTTTGATCCATTAAGAGTCGATTTTTGTGTATGGTGATAAGTAGAGGCCTTGTTTTAATCTTCTGCAGGTGGTCGGCCAGTTTTTCGAGCACCATTTATTGAGTAGATTTTCCTCTCCCCAGTGGTCAATGGTGGAGGCTTTGTCAAAGATGAGTTGGTTGAGAAATGGAGGTTTTGCTTCCAGAATCTCTATCCTGTTCCATTGGTCTATATGGACCAGTTATTATGTGGTGTTAAATATCATATATTTAAAATATATCATGAGGGTTACCAAGAATCCACCATGGTATAGCAAAGTCAGATTTATTTTTAGGATAATGTATACTTTATGAGAAATTTAAGGTTTATACAATACTTTCAAAGACCATTGTTACTCTCTAAGGGAAGATTCCATATAAATGCCAAATAACAACCAAAATTAGATATTTATAGGCAAACCTTAAGACTGCTTAAAATGTTGTATAGCTAGATGACACAGGGGCTGTAGATCCACACTGTGTGAAGCACTCTTTATACTCTAAGAGGCCCTTTTCCCTCTTGAAATTTTACCATGTGCCCTTTCTACTCACCTTACCTCAGTGTAAATACAGTTTTTGTCTGATTATTTGTTAACTAATAAGGCAAAGAAATGGGAATTGTTTCCTGTATTTTCTCTGTGTGTGTGTGTACTACAGGTTGTATGTGCTAGGCGTTGGAGATTATACACACACACACATACATACACACACACACACACACACACACATATGCACATACACTATATATTTATATATTTAATTCAAGATATTCAGATGAAATTTCAAGTATATTCAGGTGAGTGGTTAGAAATACTTATGTAGTTTGGGATTTCATATGTAAAATTCTTACAATATTTTCTGAATTTCACTGAATTTCTGAAACAATAATTAGTTGAGATTATAAAGATAGCATTTTGTGCCATCCCCAGAAAAAGAAAAAAATCTAAATTCAGAGTATTTGATAATTGTGTTTCAATTTTAATTGTATATATATTAGATAATTTGGCATGCTTTAGATAAATTTAATTTTTTTTCCAAATAGTCCATGGAAATTTCCTAAGGCTTTACTAATGATGACAATTTTATAAAGTAGGAGTTCCATTATTAAGTAGAGTAAGCTTATTGCAAGAATCAAATGTTTTAACTTTAATTTCATTTACTTATTTACTTATTTGAATTGGGGTCTTGCTCTGTCACCCGGGTCATAATTATGGCTCATCATAGACTTAATCTCCTAGATCAGGTGATCCTTCATGCTCAGCCTCTCCAGTAGCTGGGACTACAGGTGTATGCCACCATGCCTGGCTAATATTTTGAATTTTTGTAGAGATGAGGTCTCACTATGTTGCCCAGGCTGATCTCAAACTCCTGTGCTCTAGCATCTCCCACTCAGACTCCCAAAGCACTGGAATTACAGGTGTGAGCCACCACACCCAGCCTTCAAAGGCATTTTTGATATTGTTCTAGTAGCTTTACAATTACAGTTTTATTTCAGATGTGGTACTAATGATATAAACCAGCAACATACATTGATAGCAAAGAATTACATGAATCCTGGCTTTTGGACTCTAGAACTGTTTCCAGGTTGAGTACTCTCAAATTTCAGTTTCCTCATCTGTAAAATGGAAATAATAATATGTGTTGTTTCTTAAGGAACCAATAAGATCATATATTTCCTTAAAAAGCATGAAAAATATTGAAGTCCTTTCAAACTTAAGCAAACTTACTAATAAAGAATAAAAATATTATATACAATATTATAATATATTCATTATAGTTATATATAGTATAATATGCATAAATCAAGTAAGTGAGTTAGTTAATTCTTTTCCATCTCTCTTTGGTCTATTTACTTAACTACAGAACAAATTCTTTGAGTATTAGTCAATATTTTAAAAGCAGTTCCCTAAAGGACAGTTCATGTAAGTGCCAAATAATAATTATAATTACATGCTTACACCAAGTTATTAGAGTAATAACATGTTAAAATATGTAATAGCTCAGACATTAAAATTACTACAGTGTTTATTTTGCATTATTAATTGCAGGTGCTACATTATTTTCAATAAGGAAGCCAAGAGGCAAACAAGTTTTCAGTGTTAAGGTGCAAGTAGTTTAACAAATTCCTAAGGGAAATTGGCATGTTAATGATGTGCCAGTGAGCTACAATAATAATATTGCCTTGCATCAAAAACTATATTCTTCTCTATATTAATAAAGCACTTTATACTTGTTTCAGGTTTAGCAGTGACCAGAATGTTTCCTAAAGGTATGTTTATATTTCTCTTAAATGTCCATTATATCATCAGCATTTTGAAAGCATTTGAATAGCACATGGTGGGCAAGTTATTGACTTGTAGATTCAAATTTAAGTAACGTTCGTATTTATGTAACATTCTTTATGCAGTGTGCATGTATGTATATAATCTCATTTAATTTTTTTCTGGCAACTTTCTAGATAGCCAACTACTTAGTTAGGTGACTTGTCCAAGGGATCTCTGCCAGTCACAGGTAGGACCATAACTTCTGATTCCTAGTCTAGTGTAGTCATCATTGATGAATCTTGCCTCTATTAATCTTCACTGTCTGTATTTTTGAGCTTTTACTGAAAGGCTTCCTACAGGGTAAGGGCAGTTACTTTTCTATCTCACTATTCGGCTTCAATGTTGGTACTCAACCCCCACCCTTTTCTGCTCATCATGTTAGGGCCAGAATTGCTGAGATGTGAAATGAAATCTATGGCAATTTATTACAGTTTATGAGAGACTGTGTGACATGGCTGAGCCGATTTGCCTTCTACTATTCTGTATAAGAGATCTGAAAGGATCGGCAGATAGATTAATTTAAGGCCACTTTTGCTGACACTGGTTACCTATAAATGGATAATCATTTATCAGTAAATTACTTTTTCTGAGCCAGGTAATTTCTGATCAACATGTTCATTCTTATTCTCTCTCTCTATGCCCTTCCTTTCTTTCCCCATTTCCTTCTCTCTCCCCTTTCCTTTCTTTTCTCCCATTTTTTCTCTTCTTCACACATTCACACACACTCTCACTTGCTCTCACTCATACTCATCAACATAAGTGCCAACATACCCTAATAACCATGCCTTTCAAAGTAAGCATTAGTTGAGACATCCATATATTAATAAAAAGACGATTTCTCTTTTCTAAGCCAAAGTCAAAATTAAATGTAAATGGCATCAAGATAGGAGGAGGTATAGTGTCATTGTAAGGAGGAAATGGGTACTAAGTAAGAAGAAATAAGACTCAGTGCTATTGCAGCAATCAGAAGTATGTTAGAACTTTATTAACACTACAGCATTCTTGCAGACCATGAAAAAATGGCGAAACTAGATCTTGAATGTCATCATCAAACAGTGTGCTTTGTAAATGCCTTTCTGCTCACATGATGATGAATAGCTCTTTTAAACCAACACCCCTCGTACACTCTGAGAGCCTGCCTGCTAAATGTAGGGTATGGTATACTAAAACCAGATTGATTTACTTACAAAGAGCTCAGAAAGAAAAAGATAGCAAAGAATCCCAGGGCTTCTGCAAGTCTGAAATGAAATGCTAAACTGTGGGTTTAGAGAGGCAGGGGAAAGAGAACAGACGAAAATTTAGCTGGACTAGCACATTACAGAAGAATTTAAGTAAAATTATAACTTTGGAATTTTGTTAACCCCCAGGTAGCAGAAACTAATGCCAACTTGTACTTGGGGGTCCTCACAACGTTGACTTGCAGTGATATAACTAATCTTGCTGACTTTTTTGATAGATAGTGATGATATTTCCAAGACAAAATAACCTTATTCCTAAACTATGACATCATTAGCATAATGCATTCTATTGTCAAGAACTAATTGCCATTAGTCTTACTCTCTCTTCTTTCTTTTTTACATAGTATGTCAAGAAAGTAATACTCTCCCCTGAATTAAATGTGTTGGTTAAAATATTCTTACCTGTTGTGAAACTTTAGGAGGAAGGGGATGCTGATTTGATTCGCCAGGGTAAGGCACTATTGGTTTGGAAAACTGTCTTGGAAATTTGGCAGTTTTACTGCAGAGAGAGCCTTGATGCAATTGCATGAATGGCTGAGGCTTGGGAGTGCGGATCTGAACAAGGAGAAGAAAGGGGCTGTTAGTAGCTTTCATTTTATTGCCTTGAGCACTTGAAATACATTTGCATTAGGGATGTGTGTAGGTATCTATAAAATACCTTCTTAGCCTCCGATATTTTACTAGTCACTTAGGTCACTGGTGAGAGGAAACTAAAAATAATTCTAGTACCATAGAATATTTTTTTCCTCTATCTGTGTGAGCTATTCTATTTTATTAAGAAAAGCAATATACTCTGCTACTCAACTGCAGAGTCCTTCTGGAAAATTTCCATGCACAACTCTGGCACCTAACACAGGCTCTCACAACCTTAATCAGCATCTTCCGTAGAGAGGACTGAGTGACTGATTCGATGACTAAAAGCAGGTTATATGCTAAACAGATGCTGCACTCACTTTTTTTTGTGAGAGCCGTAAAGAACAAAGTGATATACAAACTCTAAGAACTGGATTATCAATGGAGATAGACTGTTGGGGGAAGGGGGAAGGAAAAAGTGGGAATCAAATCCCAAATGAAAGCTTCACTGTCGAGGCCTTCCTTTAGAGACAAAGTAGCTTTTGTTGATATTCCCCACGCAAGTGCACATGCTTCAAGGCAACTGGCAGTGACTCAATGTGGTCAGTGTTCAATGTAACATCCCCAGCCATCCCCTTTTCCTCCACTGTAGGCATCTGTGCTGACTGTATTCCTTAACATTCTGCTTCTAGGCCTGCCTACTTTCTCTTTTTTCCCATCAATATCCTTTCTAATACCCACTGTCAGAGCCACTAAAAACTGCGAGGTTTGTTTCTTGACAAATGTCCCATTTTCACAGGCAGTTGAACCGAACTGCAGCTTGTGCTCCGTTCAAACATGTCAATAAACATTATTGCAAAGACGTAGAAGCAATAATGGGAATGTATAAAACTCACCTTTATTGCTTCTTGCCATGAATTTACACGCTGCTGTAAGCAGCTCTCACTCCCTCAAGAAGAAGCTGCAGGAAATCTGTTTGGGGTTGTGGGGGCCAAAGATACTGATTTGGTTGCAGTCTTTCCTAGAGACTAGAAGCAGAAGGTGGCAATGCCCATCACCTTCTTGAATGTATGCACATTATTTCATGTCATAATGGTTCTTTATAAATAATGCTCGTTGTCACAGGTGGGAATAGCATCTTGCAGAGTGAAACATCCAATGTCACAGAGCAGCGACACTCAAGACAAAAGATCCCAAGCATGGTAATATTCTAAACCCAGGTTTCCATGGCTATACATCTTCTACACTGAAAGTAACATAGTGTGGACTGAATATAAAACAAATAGACTGGGGGTGGAAGGAGACTTCACTCTAATATAGTCCACTCCAAAATTGGGGACATAAGGCCTACGACTGTTTGACGTCAGCAGATAAAATATGTCTCAGGTAGATATTAGGATGCAAAGTGAATCTTTATGGATAACATCAGAATGAGGAGTACTATGTCCCTGAGAATGGGACGTTGGGGATTAGTGTGTCCTGAGGTGAAATGTCCCAGAAGGGTCTCTGAGAAGAATTGTGGTCCTGTAGCAATAGGTTCTACAGACAAGAAGCATTCCCTGGAAATAGACTAATCTGGATTTGTATAGATTTAATTCTGCAGGTGGTTAACTTGAGGCAAAACTTGAGGCCCTCTGAGAATCAGTGTCAGAGTCACTTTTAGGCCCTCCCTATCCTATGTGTGTGTGGGTGTGTATGTGTATTCCACAGTATATTACACTGTATTGTTTAGATGTCCTTCAATGTAGAGACGTTGGGATATTTTAGGGCTAATGCCTAATCTAACACTGCCACTTCTTTTTAAAAAAATTTTTTTTCTACTTACCACAGTAACAACAGCATTTGGAATCATATCAATTTCACTTATCAGTTCCTGTTATGTCACGTAACCTCTGGAATTTTGTAGTAACAATGAACCTAAAGGCATATGTTTTGTATGTCATGATTGGTCACAATTGATTTTGAGGTGGAAAGTAATACAGACTTAAAGAAGAAAATCTTTAAAGCAGAAAAGCATTATCAGAATAATCTATATTCTTTCTGATAAAGTGACAGTATCATCCAGATGAAAAGGGAAAAAATTGAAGAAATATATATTAAAATTATTGATAATTCTGATTTTGTATGACATACTTTCCATGACATTTCAGTATTCATTCAATCAGCCAATATTTACTGAGTGCCTATTATGTGCCAAACACTGTACAAGATATTAGGCTCTTTTAGGAAATTAGTTAGAATGGGGAATACTCTTCTCTCTTTCCTCACTCTAATTCATTAATTAGTTATTTTTAATCACAGTGAACAAACATTCAGAAATGAGAGGCAGAATTCAATCACATGGGTATTTTCAACAAAGTGCCTTTTATTCTCTATTCAAGATAAGATTTAATAATAATCTGATTATGCCCACACTGGTTTCTCAACTTTCTGACTATACATATAGTTTCTTTAGTTTCAAAAGTCTAAACCATACAGAACCTTCATCCCTACCCTAGGAAAGATGGACAAAGTCAGGTACTTCTACATCAGGCTCCATAGACAAAAAATGGATTCACTGTTCCCAAAGGCACACTGGCCCAAATCCTGCTTTGCCAACCTAGGTTATTTTCACTGACTGCAATGAGTGTTTTCTTTGAGACATTTGAAGCATGGAGGAGAGGACCATCTTTATTCTCTAATAAGAATATTGCACATAAGCAAGCTGGCACAGAGATTTTCATGGAACAGACATCATCTTTTCTTTATTCACCAGAGAAGGCAGGCATTAACCTGGCAACAGCTATCAATGCTATGATGGAAAAGTACTAAGAAGCAGGTAGACAATAATGCAGCACACAGAAAGATCAGGAAAATGACCTTTAAGTAGAACCTGAAAGCACAAGTGGGGGATAGTTTGAGGAACTAAAAGAAGATTAATATGGCCAGAGTAGACATGTTCAGGGGCCAAGTATGAGGGAAGTGTGAGAAAACTGCTAACTCTGGAAAGAAAGCTGGCTCAGATCATGGAAAACCTAATTTAAAAAGTATTTTATAGAATATCGACTTAGGTGGTTATGGGGGCTCATGCCTGTATTTCTAGCACTTTGGAAGGCCAAGGCAGAAAGATTGCTTGAACCCAAGAGTTAGAGAACAGCGTAAGGAATATAGTGAAAACTATGTCTACAAAAAGTAAAAAATTAGCCAGCCATGGTGGTATGCACCTATAGTCTCACCTACTGGGGAGGCTGTAGAGTGAGGATCATGTGAGCCTAGGAAATCAAGGCTGCAGGGAGCCAAGACCATGCCACTGTACTTCAGCCTGGGTTACAGGGTGAGACCTCAATTCAACAACAACAACAACAACGAAAACACAAAGAATGTTTTTGGAAATGGAAGTCATGAAAAAGTTTTAAGCAGGATACTGTCTTAAAAACAAAATGCATGTACATGAATACATCATATACATTTCACTTTTTATAGCCGGTGCATATATTATTTCATTTGATTCATTATTTTCTTTGATTCATTTAGAGTTCTTTACTTATTTTCTTTCAACCACATCTTCAAATTCTCTTTTGTCTACTGACCACTGTAGAAGGCTGAGATCTAGGTTGCTTTTGTTTAAAAAAAAAAAAGTGATTTTAGATGACATTGTGACCAAACCACATTTATAATTGAAATATAAAAGTCAACACTAGTTGGTATAATTTAAATATTTAAATATGTGCTTTTATTAGCAAATGCATCTTTAAAAAAATGTTCATAGTAGCCTCTGTGCTGATCTGTAACACTGAATTCCTCCTCTTACCAGTCCATTCCAATGCAATCTTAGCAAGTATCTCATAATCTACTCAGCAATTGTTTCTTGCAAGTCAATACAGAAGAGAAGGCAAGTCCTAGGATTTCCTAGTACTGTCACCACAAAGTTTGTGCCAGACAGATCCAAGAGTCAAATAATTGTTGTTATCATTAGCTTTAGTGCTGAGCAGTTTATGAGATACTTGCTAAGATTGCACTGGGATGGACTGGTATTAGAAATAAAATCAGAGCCAGGACCAGGCCTTGACTGGTCTTTAAGAGAACATTAGCTGTGACAAGATTTTGAGGGATCACCATGGTTGGGGCGAGAATGATAGGATTTTAGTATTAGGACATTAGTAATAGAAAGAACTAATATAACTCTTAAAATTAGATCTTTTAGAACACTCAATATTGTACCTCATGGTTTGCAGTTTGTTGTTAGTACTGTTGTAAAGCAAACTTGACGATTATTCATGTTACCTAAATTCTCTGAGGGGAACTTAGGAATGCTATCCTGAAGCCCTATCTCTTAAGTTATGACATTGTCAACTCACAAGAGCTAAGTAGTGTAGGGGACAAAAGAAAAAGAGGATAATTAAAGCAAGTTTCTTCAGTGCCCTAGATTATAATCTTCCCAACTCTTTAGGATCTATTCCTGTGGTCATGGTGGCAATTTTCTTTCTGTTTTTGACATGTAAAGTTCGTCCATATGACTGTTGCCCTACCAGATAATATCTAAATTGTAGTTGGTCTGATTCATGCTGGCTTATCTATTTAGTCATGGCACATGAAAGAAATCCTGATATACTGGCCCAATAATTTTACATGGCATTAGGACAGCCCTCACTGATTTGGATCAATTGAATGTTAAGATATTATAAACAATATTCCCACATGGGGATCTGTTTGTAAATTTGGCCACTTTCTATTTAATTTTTGTTCTAGAAGTTTCCTAAGTTCCTCAGAGAATTGCTCTGTCAAAGACCTATGCAGCCCCTAGCTCTAATGCTCTGACAATATTGAAGGATGCAGCAGAGGGAACATAGTACAGAAACTGAATACAAAAATCTCCTCTTCCAGCTACAATTTTAAATAAAACACAGTTATGAGGCACATGAACAGAGTCTTCCTTTATTTGGAGACAGAGAGAGACAAAGAGGAAGGGAGAGAAAAAGAGAGAGGAAGAGAAGAGAAAGTAAAGAGAAAGAGAGAAAGAGACGAGAGAGTAAAGAGAAGGGGAAAGAAAGGAAGGAGAGGAGAGGGGAGGATTAGAGGCTGCCTTTGTAGAATTATAGAAGATACTTCATCTATTAGCTGTAGTAACAAGCTTGTTATTACTCTGGAATGTTCTTTCCTTGCATAAATGTATTCATCAAGAGTAGTTTCAACTTTGCGGTGTGAAATACTAAAGATAATCAGATTATTGTGAGCATTTTTTTACCTTATTGTAAATTTAAAGAAAAGGTAAATAACCTCTGCCCTGTTAGCATTTGATCTCAAAAGGGCAAAGGGATGTTTAAACTACAGTATGCCCAGATAGTAGGAAACAATTTTACTTTTCTGACTATGACTTTGCTTATGTTCCGTTTTGATGTTAGTCTTCCTGGTAGAAATTGGAATGGAGAATTTGAAAGCACTCTACCTTGTGCCTATGGCACAGATGACTTTTATTCAATAAGTGAACCAAATTGGAATAACCACAACCCAGAGCTTTTTGTGCTCATGGAGGTGACGTAAGTTCTGGGAAAGGGTGTTCTGACTGCAGGTGATGGAGAGTAGTTCATGCTGTCAGACAAAGTATGTGAGAGCATAGACTGAAAAGCAGTTGGAGGGGTATGCATTAAGGAGGGAGACAGAACCAGCATTTCCTGGTATTTCCTGGTATTTCCAGGACAGCGGCATTAGGAAAGACTGTCAACACTGGGACACTTCTCGCTTCAGGTCAGGACTTGAACTTGGTTTGGGGAGGGAGACCTGCAGTTCCTGGATGACAAGAAGGAATGACTTCTCAAGAGCAAGGTAGAGTTTCAGTACAAGGTTGTATGGCTAGTGGAGGAAGTAGCATTTGAGCCTTGACCTTTTGCCTCTTCATTCACTGTCAGTGCCCTTCCGGTTTTTCATCCTGTGCTTGGATATTGGGCTGTAGGATGCCAGTGGGGTGAGTTGGCTATTGCTGTAGTAGCTTAGCTGTTCCCTCTGCACATCCTACAAGCTTGCTGCCATGATCCTTGCCCCGCCACATTTGGCAGTGTGTGTGCAGTTCTCATACTGCCAGAGGCCTCCTAGTTGGTAGGAAGCTGATATTTCCTGAGAGATCATTATGCTCACTTGGCACAGTTCAAATCACATCTCTTGGCTTTCGCCCACTGCTCTCCTGTTCTACTAGAATGCATTGCCTTGCCAGTTGGTGGGTTTCAGCTAAACCCATGCTGTAGATATCGCCCATCTTGTGTTCCTCTGGATGTACTGATTCTGCCTTTGGATCTGCTGTGACTACCCCATTGACTGGCTTGCCTTTCTGCCAGTGGGCAGGCCTGACCTGATTTAGATGTTTTCCATTGAGCCATCCCTGCTTGGCTAGAAATGTATTGCCTGTGCCAGGGGCAGATTTCTTCCAAAGGGGCTGCTGCCACCTTGGGCTCCATCTTCCACTTCCGCTGACTTTTCCATGGCTTTTGCCATCTACTTGGCGAGACTTACCTTCAGCATTCAATTGCTTCCATATTGTGACTGGCCTTCTCTCCTTCTACTGGCTGTCTCCTGCTCACTGCTGCTTTGTCTGACTCTGGTGCCCACACCTCTCACATGTGATGTGTTCTTCAAAACGTGTTAACTTCCATTTGACTGACTCGTGGCTGCTGAGAATGTTTCACAGTATTACCTGGAGTGTTCCTTAGGTGTGATGCCAGTGGTTAAAAATCAGCCTCTCATGACTTCTCAGACATTAATAGACAAATATTCCTGTCCCCAAAATACTATGTCTTCTTACTCTCAACTAAGAAACCAGTTAACATCTATCGAACATCTATTAATTGCCAAATGCTGATTTCTCTTTACTGTAACACATGTTACTTATGAGAGACTCTTGGCTTTTTTCATCAGGAAAATCTTGAAAGAAAATCCAGTCCATCTTTTTTGCTTTAGACATGGCAACTCCACAAGTATTCCAGACAAATGGGGGTGTAAATTCTAATAGCCTCAGGAAGAAACTCTAGAAAACTAATTCTAGTATTTAACAAATATTTCTGTTAAGAATATGTCAAAATCAAAATAATATCTTATGCCTCCTCCACTCCCCATTGACAAAGTCAGTAGGCTTTCTGCCATCAGTAATAGTTTCTTTTCTTTAAAATGATTTCTTAAAACAGTTACTAAATGTTAATTTATTACGTCTTATTTCATCATGACTACATGATTCAAATTTCTTTAAGCTTTTATTTTTCCTTTTTCTTTAAGGATTTATTTGATCAGTTCTCTAACTTGTAATTTAGAGTCTGTCCTTATGTACATGTGAGGTAGAAGCCTGCAGCAGACCCAGCGTGCTTAGGTAATTAAAAAAAAAAAAAAAGACGAACCAACCAGCAAAAAACATAGGGACCATTGTACTAGAAGTCTTGTGTCAGCATATCTGAGGTTGCTGCATGGGATCCTGTCACATCTGTGCTTAAACATATCAGAGGTTTCCTAACAAACTTCCTCTGATATGCAGAATCCTGCCCAGAGCTAGGCAGCTCTGCATGGTTGGACCCTCCCACCATGACAAATCTAGCTCTTCATAGTGTCCCCTGTGCTCCAGCCTTACTGGACTGCCTTCAGGTCCTTGAAGATCTTGTTCTTTTCTGCCTCAGGCCTTTTACATGTTGCTGTGTCTACCTGGAATTTTTTCCATCTCTCTTCACAAGTTGATAACGTCTCATCTTTTAAGATTTACCATGTCATTTTCTCATAGGAACCAACATGACTACCCCATCATTTACTTTGTTGTGCTGTCTTCTTCCCTTTATTGTGTACTCAAATTTGCTATTAACTATTTGTTTGTTACATATTTATTGTCTTTTGCCTCATCAGACTCTGAGCTTGATAGGGGCAGAAACCTTTATTACACAACCTAGTCCATAGTAGGTATTTAATAAATACTTACCAAATTAATTTTAAGTAGGATAATGAATCTATTGGCTGTGAAAGGAGGAGGCCCTGTGAGTTCCTGGCATTTCTTTGGTATTGGAACAGTACTATCTAAGAATCTGTTCCTACATTTGCTATCTTCGCCAGCCGTGCAGAAAAGTAGAGAAGCTAGAAGCCAAGACTAAGCTGCCAAGATTTGAAACAGCAAGTGATGATGTCTACAGGACAATCATCACTTCACATGCTTAAGGCTGTAGTTAATTTAGTGCTAGTTAAGCTGACATCCTGTTTCCATTATGAGTAAGAACAAGATAAAAAGACTCAACCTAATAAGATAAAAGAGGATAAAGAGAAATTATTTTGTAAATCAACTAGATAGGCTTCATCCTCAGTTATCTGCGCCCTTCTATCTATATATTTTCTTTTAAAGGGGCTCCTTCATCCTCATGTCAACAGGTACCATCTTACTAGTGCATCCCAAAGCTTTACTTCTAGTTCCACCTGTCCTTGCTAATTGCAGGTACTGGTGTTTAGAGCCCTGCTGAACTAAACCAACCATAAAGTACAAATAGGTAAAAATAAAAAATTATTTCTTCTCTCTATGTCTCTGCCCCTCTGAGAAAATCACTGTCAAAGTTTTGTTGCCTATTATTTTATTATAGTTGTAGGACACACACACACACTCAGCATTGTTCTATTGCTATAAATGTAACACATCTGAAACTTGCCTCAATAACTTTATTCATTCAATGATATTTATTGAATCCCTTGAATGTGCCAGACATTACTCTGGGCACTAGTGTTACCATTATAAACAAACATTTATTCTAGTAAGGAGCACTAATGATAAACAAATAATCCTACAGTAAATATGCAGTTATTAACGGAAATAAATGATACTAAAATGTAATGTGCTATAAGCAAATGGGACAATGAACCCTAAATTAGTTTGGGAAGTTATAGAATTTGTGGGGGAAATGAGATCTGACGGATGGGAAAAATTTGATGAGGGAGGGAAGAGGAAGCACATGTAATCAGGAACAAAGTGTATGTGAAAACTAAAAATGTGGAAGAGGCTGCTGTAGTCAAAGAAATAAAAGGAGTGCTATGAGTCTGGACTGTGATGAGAGAGGACTAAGTGTCCCCTAGAAATAGACAGTGTCTCCTAGATATTTTACTTTCCCATCCTTGGCATTGACGTTCTCTTTTTTATCTGTGATGCTTTCATCTACTTAGTCCCCCATAGCCAGTCACCGGTCCAAACAATTCTTCCTTCTTTTTGTATTTGTGCATTGCCCTTGTCATCACTCTAGTTGATAAATGGCTAAATCCTGTAAATTTATTATCTTTTTAATGCCATATATAGGACATTTTTACTACAAAATATTATTATTATTTTGAAAATACACAAGGCGCATTCACTGTAAGACAACCAGAAAGTACAGATATGCAAAATAAAAAAATTCTTTCCTCTCTCTATGTCTCTGCCCCCTCCAAGAAAATCATTATTAAAGTTTTGTTGCTCATTATTTTATTATAGCTATAAGACACACACACACACACACACACACACACACACACACACACACACACACAAGTTTTTGTAACCTGTCCTTTTTACCTTTAAAATTTTTATCAGATAAGCTAAATACAACTTCTAGAACAACTCAAGTAATTATAACATGCCTTTTTCTTCTCACCATTTTATTATGAAAATTTCCAACATATTGAAAAGTTAAAAATGTTATCGTGAACACCATATGCTCATCACCTAAATTCTATAATTAACATCTTGCAGAATTACTTTATCTATCCATATATCTCCTCTTTATCTATCCATCTATCTATTCATGCACCAATTTATGATACTTTTAAATATATTTCCAAATAAGTTGCAATGTTTTTACTGTGCTGTAGATGTTCTTTATGTACTCAGGTTATCAGTCCTTTGCAGGATACATGTAATGTGAATATTTTATCCCAGTCTATGGCTTGCTTATCTATTTTCTTAATGATGTCTTGATAAATACAGTTTTAATTTTGATGAAGTCTAATTTATCATGTTATTCTTATGGTTATTGCTTTTTGCATCTTGTTAAAAAAAAAAACCTCATCTAGTCCCAGTTATAATATTCTTTATTTGTTCCATTTTCATTTTATTTTGTTGGTTTCAGCCAAGTATACCAACTTATTCAAATTACTTTGAGTCTAACTTCTTGTTTCTGCTAAACTAGAGATTGCTTTTGGCTTTGTATCACCTGCAAATTTGACAAGTTATTGAATGTTGAATGGGGGGGAAGCAAACCCTTTATCAAGTGTAGTTAGAGCCAAATGTTATATTTTTCACCATCTTAATTTTTAGGATATTATAGGATATAAAGTCAAATTGTCTGCCCAAATCAGTAGCACAGGCGACTGTTAGTGGCAGTGATCTATCTATTTGACTACTCAAGTACTCAAGAGCCCTATTTCAGAGGTTTGGCATTACTTTATTGACTTACCTATTGACACGTGGTGTTTACTGTCTTCTTTTCTGAATCGATTTTCTCTAGTTGTCTGTCTACCTTGCTATAGTGTAAGCTCGACTGGGGTGAATATCTTGTCTCATAGTCACCACCATATATCCAGCAACACAGAGATACATTAAATAATGTCTAATGAATAGATTAATAAGAAAGTGCCTAAAAATATTTTTTTCTTTCTTTTTTTTTTTTTGCTAAGAGCTCATTTGGTCATCTAGGCTGCTGGACTGTAATGGCAGAATGGCCTCCAACTCCTGGACTCAAGTGATCCTCCCACCTCAGGCTCCAGAGTAGTTGGTTCTACTGGTGTGCACCACCATGTCTGGCTAATTTGTTAACTTTTTTTGTAGAGATGAGTCTCTCTATGGTGTCCAGGCTGGTCTTGAACTCCTAGCCTCAAGTGCTCCTCCCACCTCAGTTTCCCAAAGTGCTGAGAGAACAGGTATGAGCCACTGTGCCCAGCCAAAATCTTCTATTTAATCCTTTTCCTAGAATTTTTTTATTTATTATTTATCTTCTTGGCCTAAGTTTTACCACTTAAATTTCTTGACATCTGGGACATTTTCCTGGCTCTAGTATTTTGTTAACTACCTTTTCTGTTTTTCATCACTTTTCCAAATACTGATAATGGATATTAGATTATAAGAATAAGTTTCTCTAAAACCTGGGATGTAATTTGCTTAGATGTGACAATGTGAATTAATTTGACAAAGCCAAACTTATTGAACCCCAACTGAACAGGTTCTATGGTAGGTACTAAATATATTCTTTTAAAAACTATTTTTCCAAGAACTCAGTACCACATGTTCTCACTCATAAGCGGATCCTGAACAGTGATCTTAATACTATAAGAAAGGGATTGGCAGTAGTGGGAAACTGTTGGGGGGAGGGGAAGCACCTCATCAACAACGGTGCCTGCAAATGAACGTTTGTATGCCTAACCCTGAATTGTACCCCACATATTTACAATAAAATTTTTTAAATGTTTCTGTACATAATGAGTTCACAAATTAATAGTATTTAAGTCCATGCCTAATTATGTGAAACATGTTTCTTATGTCCTTTCATATTAATAAAGAACAACCTATTAACAATTGAGACCTGAGCTGAGATACACATCGGTCATGCTTTTGCCTACCATCTGGCTTGCTCCACTACATGTCATCCCTCTGTAAGAGATGCATTTAAATAGAAAGGGTAACTAAAAACCCTAGGTGTTTTTAAAATAAAAATATTTTTTCGACTGTTAATCTAAAAGTAAGTTGGGGATGTATCATCTAGAAACCCAGCTCAAAATTAGACGCTGTAGATAACAGCAAAGAAGAGGAAGACTTAGCTTCATTCTTGAATGGAGAATTGCTATAAGAATAATATCTATAAAATTAATAGCTAACTTAAAATTGTTAGACCCTAAAGTACTACTGATAAAATTTTCTGGCCAGATGTGGTGCCTCACATTTGTAATCACAGCACTTTGAGATATTGCTTGAGCCCAGGAGTTTCAGACCAGACTGGGCAGCACAGTGAAACCTAGTCACTACAGAAAAATAAAAAAGAAAGTGAGGAGTGGTGGCATGCACCTATAGTCTCAGTCACTCGAGATGCTGAAGTGGATGAATCACGTGAGCCCAGAAGGTTGAGACTGCTGTGAGCTGTGATTGTCATGATCATGTCACTGCACTGCAGTCTGTGTGACAGAGCGAGAGTCCCACTCAAAAAAAAACTATATATATATTTGTGTGTGTGTGTGTGTGTGTGTATGTGTGTGTGTGTGTGTGTGTGTGTGTGTGTGTGTGTGTGTGAAGGTAGCCTGAATTGATAGAGATCTCACAAATTTATGATAGAGATTAGTTTGTTGTAGAAAAAGAACAAGGCATTTCAGGTGGGAGAAAGAGCAGAATAAAGGCTCGTGGGTAGAAGTAAGCTTGGCAAATGAGGAGAGTGACCAGAGAGACATTGATCTTCTCTGGGAACCTTGGGAAATGTGACTGCAAAATCCCAGTAGGTCCTTAAAGTGCCAGGGTGAGGACTTTGTACTTGAATCCAAAAGACAAAAATGAAATGCTATAAATTCTTGTTTAGAAGAGTGACATAATAAAATAAAAGTGTTTGAAGTATGTCAGTGCTATTTAACGTAGGCAAAAAGATAGTATTACACTGATTTGATCATTACACATTATACACAGGTATCAACATATAACACATGGCCTAAAAATATGTACAGCTATTATATGTCAATAAAAATGATAGATTGTTTAGATACTGGATTCAGGTGAAGAAAGAGTCACACATTTTCCTTAAATTTCATCTCTACTGAACTTGGAAATATTGCCCTGTTGGCTAGAATAGGAAGATCTTAGAAATAAGTTGAAAGGTTAGAGATATGATGTGATTGAAGTGATGTTAAACTATCAAGGAAGAGCTGTCCAGTAGATTTTGGAGGCCTTATGAAAAGCCAGTTCTGTAGAGAAAGAGTTGGGGGTAATTTGCTTGAAGAGAAAATATGAACAAAGAAAAGATATGAGCCCTTTCAGAGGAAGCGATAAATGAGTGCAGAAAGTCAATGATTATACCCCAGAGAAAGTTCACAGTTGAGGTCAAGGAAAACTGGAATTATTGAGGGAAAGAGAGAAAGAGTAATCTGTGGACAGAGAGAACAAGGTTAATGCAGTAATGCATAAACCAAAGGAAGGGGATGGTAAAAAAAAAAAATGTGGCAGAACTTTTAAGGAGGATGAGAGAAAGCCACTGGATGTGGTAGGAAGCTAACCATGTCCTTTTCGTAAATAAGGAAACTGAAGCACCCAGACACAGCTAATCCAAACCCACTCCTGGGATTATATAAAAGAAGCATGTAGATGAATTGTTCCTGAATACAATTGTGATAACATTTTCACAAGTCAGTGTCAAAATGAAAAATATAAGGACAGTGCAATCATTAATATATAAAGCAGTATAAGTTCTGTCCTGTACACCTTCCTAAATCATTGCATTCTCTCCATTATTGCGAAATTACAGAGACTATAGATGAGGACTGGCATGTATTTGCTTGGAAAAATAAGTGATAGCTACATCACTTTTTACTCTCACTGTTTTTATTAGCATGAGTTCTGGTAATAGTGATCTGATCACGTATTTACTTGCTTTGGATTTGTTCACTAGAACTTGAAGAGGGGCATTTTTACAGAGGGTCTTCTTTTTATGCTCACAAACTGTTGGCAGTCATAGAGCAGGATAAATAAAAATGTATTCCACTTGAGTTGTTGAAAGATGCTCATATTAATACAAAATCACCATATCCTGACAGTGTTAAAGCCCAACTGTAGGTTCAGAGCCCTGTCTGTCACTTATCTTAAGCTTCTATGGAGAATAAAGATCAAGTATCTCTGAAGCAGTGTTTAGTGTCATAGCTGTTTCTGCAAGAGACCATTTTTTTTTACTCCCCACTAAATCCTCTGCACAGTATTATCATCTGAGCCTCTATCATGTGATTTTCTTGAGGTTCTTGTCCGCTTAAAAACAGGCAGATTGACTGTGGTGAAGAATTATTTTTGTTGTTGTTGTTGTTGAAAACATATGAAATAGCTGCTAGTCATAGATCCCTTCACCTATTTTGAGGGCTGGCCTTTTGTCTTTTTCTATATCTTTGAAATAGCAACTTTAGTAGTAATAATATCAAATAGATAACACTTCTGTTTTGTTTTTATTTTATGCCAGACTCTATTTTAATGTTTAACATAAACCTAATTGTTTTTTCTTCCTATAACTTTATAAATAGAGTTATGCGCTTATTTTCACTTTGACAATAAGAAGTTTGAGACCCAGAGAGGTTAAGTAACTTGCTCTTCACCTTGGCTAGAAAATTTCTAAAAAAAGAGTCTGGCTCCAAATTCAGTGTTTTTAAACCTTTTGAAATTCACTACTTCAAGAAAAAAATAACTATAAAAAACATAAGTTTATCTCAGGGGGAAATGCTCCTATTACAACTCTGCTATCATATTCAAAATATTTCTGGAACTCTTTTTTCAGAATGTTCTCTAGACACATTTATTTTCTATATGTTCAGGGATGGTAAAATTTTGTTTTAGAGGATTAAGTAAACATTTGGAAATGATCATTATCTAAGTCAAAGACACTATAAAATGACACAATGGAAGTTATGACAGTTACAACAATCTGAAAATGTTGACCATAGAAGATAGTATTTGAAATAAAGTTATATAACCTCATAAACTGACTACCTTAAAAAGGAAAGTACTCTTTAGATGTTCTGTTATTAGAAAATTAGTCACACTAGCTGAGGTCAGATATTGAATCCCTCCCAATGTTATCTTAGTGAAGAGTCTTCTGTTGTCAGAAATTCAAAAATGTAGACCTTTCCTACTTTTACTTCAATGAAAGCAAGGTTCAAACTCGTGGCTATGCTTTCAGATGGACTTACTAAGTTGGCAGGGAATCTAAATGAGTGCAAAAATAATTTCTACAAAGGAAGACTACACAGTAGCCACTATTTTCTCTAGCCTGTTTGCTAATGGTGCATAAACTTGGCCTGATAAAGTGAGAAGCACTGATTTTGATTACAGGAACTAGAGGTCGAGCAACTATATTATTTAACTTCTCAGTTCCTTTTTTCTCAGTCATTGAATAAGAAATAAAATTCTACGTGATTTTGGGGGAAATCAGAACCATTGGTGTCAATTATCTCCTGTATGTGACAAAACTCATCAATATCCCTTTGAGGCAGATAAGTGACTTGTTTTTTCCATTTTGACTACTGAGGCTCAGAGAGATGAACTAACACTTTTAAAGGCATACAGTAGATACACATAGGAGCAGGAAACAGAAGTCAGCACTTAAACTGTTATTCAGCAGTGGATGCAATTGGACATCTTTCAAATCAAAGAGTGGAATCCACATGAGGTCACTACATTACCAACATGCATGTGAATTACACATGCAGATATGGCTTCATCAGAAAACTTATATCACTTGTTGCTTGGTAGTAGAAGACGAGAATCAACTATAAGTTCTCAGAAAAGGGGCTTCTGAGTATAAGGCCCAACCAGTTATTTTCAGGCTGATTCAAAATTACTGATGAGAAGTCAGGAGGACAGGTAAATCTTCAATTCAGACAGAACAAGACTGACCTGTTTCTTGACTCAAATGACGAATCATTTTTCACCCTCACCTGTGATACAACTACTCATTTACTAGCTGTTCATTTTCCTTCTCAATATTCTGTCTACATAGTAGCACCAGTTGACACATAGGAAAGAAAGGAAGGGAAAGAGAACAAGTTGGCAGGGAGTCAATATATTTCAGTGTTTTATTATTACGGAACTCTAGTAGCATTTAGTTGGTGAGTCTGAGCAGAAAATGAGTATTTCTAAAGTGACTTGGTTATCAGGGGAAATGATTAAAGGTGCAACAGCAACAACAATAAGAATCCATGGATTAATTAGCAGGTCAATGGTGGTTGAGTAGTATTACTAAATTATATGGTTTGCATTCAAAAGAAAGAATCAATCTGTGATGTTTTTGCAGCTTGGATGACTTGTGTGTTAGAATTCCAGGTTTGTGAGAAGAGATGTCCATTGATTGGTTGATGGGTAATGAGATCAGAAAGGATAGTACCTGGATTTCCTTCAATTCTACACATTCAAGACTTAATCTTGTTTTCTGTCAGTGATACATCTTTCATGCTGTAGTTACTGACAGTGAGATTTGAAGACTTGATTAATAATAAATAAAGAAAGCAGGGCTAACCATACTACAGAAGAGAAAAAAAATCAGGATCAGCAAAATAAGACAAGTGTTTGGTGCCAGCAGTGACAAACAAGTTCTAAAAGAGAGAAAGGGCAAGTGATAATCTATTCTTTGGAAGAGATACAAGTTTCAAAAAGGAAGGAAGCAACAGATGCACTAAGAGGTTCACTGTTTCATTAATCCATTTATCCAATGTTTATCAAGATCCATTTTAGGCATGTATGTGCATACACACACACATATATGCATATGCCATATCTATATATGAATGTGCCTTTTATATATAGGTGTATATATAACATATATATATGCCATATATATATGTTCCTTTTATATAGATTGTTTACATATGCATATAACTTATGTACATATATGTATACCACACATCTATATGTCATACATGTATGTAGGTACATTTTATAAAGATTGTTTATGTATATATATAACATATACATATATGTATATCTTGTGTATGTATAAATTCTAAAAGAAAAACAGAAATAACTAAGTACAAAAGCAAATTAACAACTGGCTTAGTAACTGAAAAATGCTAGGGATAAAAGAAAAAGTAGAGTTCAAAGGGATTGCAAGGGTAGGATGTTAGCATCAAATAGGTATCAGGATAAACCTTTTCGAAAAGTTGACAATCAGCAGAGACTTGAAGAGGTGAGGGAGTTTAGTCATGCACATATCTGGGAAGGACTTGTCTAATCAGAGCTAAGAGCAAGTGCAGAAGTCCTGTGTGGGTAAGTGTGACTAAGGAAATAGGCATACAGGAAAGATGTTAGTATAACTAGAGTGGAATGGACAAAACAAGTGGGAGGTAGTAGGAAGTGATGTCAGAGAAGTAACGGCTATTAGGTAGTATCGGTCCTGGTTGGTCTCTATAAGGCCCCAGTTTGAAAGACTAAGTTACAGTACTGGGTCCCTCTCCCCATCCAGGTGCAAAAGAAGATGAAAGTCAAGACATTTGTGACAGCACCAATAGAGATAGTGTTGCAGGAATATAATGTGTGGGATTAATCAGAAAGAAAGAATTATCCTTGAGGCTTTTTGCATAAATGCAATGAAAAGCAAATAACCAGGAGAGGCATTTATGCATAGAGGAGACTTTATTCTAGGAATTGAGAGCCAACAAGATTGTGCTAATGTGCATAATAATCAAACTGTCAGAGTGTTTTCCTTTAGGTCTGCATCTAGGCAGGCACTGCCTAGAACATTTTATCTCATTTCCAAATGACTTTTATGCCCATTAAAATGTTGTTTTCATTTCAATTAATAATTCAGCCAATAATACAATTATGAAATAGAATTTTTGCTGATAGTTACTTCCAGAAGGTAGATTAAAAGAACCTAGGAAGTGGAACAGGAAATACAGTAGGGTTTTTCTGGCTACCACTCCATACGGTATGAACAGAGGTTTAAACATATCAATAATCAACTGTGTCACATAATTTCTTTCATTCCCATTTTGATTGGAAAATATGAGATTAGAACATGAAGAGTTCCTACTGGAACTGTCCTTTGAACTCTTTTTAAAAGTCCAAAGCTAAAGCAAATTGGTGGAAGGGAGTCCTCTTTAGAACTTCTCTTGCTTGGATTCATACTCTTCCATAGAACTTTTGTTCTCAGCAGGTCTAAGCAAGAAACCAAAGCCTCTTCTTACTGTAAGGACCATGTATGTGTGTCTGTGTATGCTGGCAGGTTTATTTCATTTAGGTAAGATGTTATCTAAGTGAATGTTTCCGGACTATATACAGTCATTCCAACAATGTATGTGCTGCCTATATTCAGCTTTAACAAGAATGATTTCGTATAAAAAATAGGTGTAGTTCCAGAAATAAGTTGGAAGCATCACCATAGCTATGGTTTTTACAGAATTGGTAACAATACTGATTTTTTTGGATGAGTCTTTCATGTTTACCCATTTGGTCTTCTCTTTACTCAGGCAGAATCTATAATGTACCAATCTAAAGGAAAGACAAGATAGTATTTCTTATTCAACCTCTTCAGATGACTAATCAGCAACAAATAATCATTTACATGACCCAAAGCCACTTCCTTGAATCAGTTGACTTTTTTGTTGCTATAATCAATGTGTTCACACATAATGACATCTGTCATGTGGGACATTGCGTAAGAGAGGGTAAAAACTTAGTGAAGATACTTCCCACTTCCTTCTCTTCTCTAGCATAACTGCTTCTCCCTCGAGGGTATAAGACCACTTAATAAGGACTCAAGACTAAATTTAGGATAAGGACTTTTCTTCTTTGTACAAGAGAACATTTCCTAATAATCTAGAGATTATTGTACCACAACTATCTTCCCACCATCCTATAAGGTCGAAAACTAACCCAACTTTTAGCCTTGATATCTTACTCTCTTCTTTGGTTACTCCAAATGAAAAAATATTAAAACTGTCCAATAAAATTCATGAGTATAGTCTTTTAGTCTACTGAATTATGAAAGCTTTTCTACAGAGCCATTTTGGATAGCATAGGCATCAATTGTTCCTAGAACTTGAAGTAGCCTCCACTCCTAAAAGCTGCTGCCCCCCCAAAGCAACCATATTAATTAAGTGAGGCAACTGTCTTAAAAAATTGCAAGACTTATTTATAAGTGTGCTGGCCCTATAATGTCTGTCAGCACCTTGAGAGTAAGCAACACAGTAGCAAACAATAGTTGGATGAAATTTTTGTAAAAGTTTCTGTAAGCTTTGCCTTCCTTCACATGGCAACCCTTGGCAATCTCTCATAGTTCTTCCCTTCATATCACCATAAAAACCTGTATACAAAATTAAGCAGTGGGAACAGGGCCATTTTGAGATGTAAGGAGAGATTAACCATCACTGGGGCTAGCTTCCTCCAGTCCAATTGTGTTTGTTTTTGTTTTTTGTTTTTTGTTTTTTGTTTTTTTGAGTCAGAGTCTGACTCTGTCACCCAGGTTGGAGTGTAGTGGCACGCTTATGACCACTGCAGCCTCGACCTGCTGCATTCAGGTGATCCTTCTGCCTCAACCTTCTAATTATCTGGAACTACAGGCATGCACCACCATGCCTGGCTAATTTTTCTTGATTTATTGTAGAGATGAGGTCTTGCCAAGTTGCCCAGGCTGATCTTGAACCCGTGGGCTCATGCAATCCTCTCACCTCAGCCTCCCAAAGTGCGGGATTATAGGTGTGAACCACTGCGCCCGGCCTGTTTTCAAGTTTTTAATCCATACAGTATGTGGACTTTTAATAATTATGTATTTGTTTTTATAGACAGTATGTGGACTTTTAATAAACCTAGCTAAGATGCACTTACCAATTCACATTTGAAAGAACTTTTCTGGGTCAGGGCCTACTAACTTCCTGGCATTAAGAATATTCCTGAACATGCCAGGGTGTTCTCCCCTGAAAAAAAGTAAGGAATTTTAGTGTTGAATATCTAACTATACCCCACTCATAAAAACTGACTGCAATTTTCTAACAAATCAGAAGAAATGTAGGGTGTCACCAGGATATAAAACAAAACACACTTTATAAAACAATGTGAAGTGCATGCCAAGCACTATCTGAGCCACTCAGCCGCTGTGATCTTTCCACCTCTCCAGCACCAACATGGCAGCAAAATATCTTCATCGACTGCAGGGCTAGGATCCTCTGCCTTTTTTTTTTTTTTTTTCAGCTCTCAGGTTGGTCATGGCACCTTGGAAAACCGGTGAGCTGTAGGTGAAGATCGGAACAAGATTAAGAGTCATATCAACTTCTCAATCTCCACTAATATGAAATCATTTGAAATGCCACAAGTCAGAGAGAGAGCAAGGTTTCTACCTCATGGTCCTTTAAAATCACACTGGACTAGGATTGAGGAGCATGAATGCCACAGATGTCATGTCACATAATGAATAGCGTGATTCTCCACTGATAATAATAGTAAATTAACTACAACTAATAATAATATGGTATTGCTGTCTGTAGATTTTTCCACATATTCCCCCAAGAGTCTGTCTTATTAGCAATTTACTGTGAGTTAAAAGAGGGAGTTGACAATAAATTTTTAAGAGAAACTTTCAAAAAATAACAGAACTGTGTGAATGTTGTCAAAATTTTGCATTAGGCATATTTTATGAATAAGTAAAATTAATAAGCCTGTTACTTCCAAAAATGTATTTCTTGGAATTTATTCAAAACAGTTTCTTTCTCTGCTTACTTCCCCTTGATAAATTACCTTTTGTCAACTTAAAAAGTGACGTTTTCCTGAAAACTTAACAAAATATCTTATCAACATTAGCACTTTTAAAGTAATCATCACCATTGCTATTGGGTTAATAACTCTGGATAACCCAATTTCATTTCTAATAAAGTTTCTGAAGTTCAATAATATATTTGAGTACTTACTAAGTGCAAGACAGTGTGGGTAGACCCTCCTATAGGGAACTGAGAGGAAAACAAGACTGGGTGGATTCAGATAGTACACAAATAACAAATCATCCTAATGGAAAGCAATAGTCTAATTGAACTCTGGAACCTTGAGATGATTGACATCACTATTTCTTTTAAGTCACCAAACAATGGCAGCTTGTAGGGCCTGATGATTTATATTTATTTAAATGACTATGGTGAAAAGTAACAAGCATAGTGGTCTATTTAATTATCAACCTTCTAATCAATTTTTCTTTTTCATTTGAATCAGCTTCCATTCTTAAATTTTAAAAAATGCTCTCTACTACAGTTTTCTGGAATGGATTCTTTGGGTGTTTCAGCAAGTTAAATTCTGCCCTTGGTTGGATGTTTTGTGTGAATGTGTGTGTGAGTGTGTTTATTAGAGCAAGGTCTAATGGAAACACCTGCTTGTTCTTGATTCTCTTAATGAATTGTCTTGGCATTACTAAATAGCACCACAAACCAATTATGATACGCTGTGTAGAGCCATGCACTGACATTGCTCTCAAAAAGTAGGCCACTTCTTTTATCATCCATTTGAGAATGCTATACACATGCATTACACATATTCCACATGTAGGAAAATATCTGTAACTTACATTTTAATAGCATTTTAGAGTTTACAAAGTGCTTTTACTATCATAACTCACCAAAAGCTTCTCCTCCACTTGCATTCCCAATTCATGAACTGTCCCCATCATGTATATATGTGTATGAACATATATGGATTGCTTAAGCTAGAAACCTTGGTATCTCCTTTATTATTCCCTCCCCTTTATACCTATATATGGCCTATCTCCAAATTAAGTCAGTCTTGTCTTTGAAGCAATCTGCCCACTTCCATCCATCCCCTGGTTCACAGTCTTGGCTAGCTAAACCTGCCATACGTAAGTCTTGCCTGACTTAATGCCACAACTTCTCATTGGTCTCTCTGCTCTCACCTTTACATTTGCTCCATCCTACCCATTTCTCTACTGGAAGCCAGAATTATCTTTCTAAAATTCCAATCTGTGTATGATGCTCCTCTTTTTTTTTTTTAACATTTTTTGTTTTAAAGATGTGGTATACATTTCATGGTTAGGTATATAAATGTTCATTATGCAAGTGCCCTTATTGATGAGGTGTTCCCCACCCCCTCCCCGACAGTATCCCACTACTGCCAATTTCACCCCCACCCTTCCCTGGCAGTTTCCCACTACTGCCAATCCCTTTCTTATAGTATTAGGATATTTGTTCAAGGTCCACATGAGTGAGAACATGTGACACTTGGTTCTTTGTTTCTGTGATAGATCACCCAGTACTATAGCCAAATTGCTGCAAAGTTCATAATATGTATTCCTGCCTACAATTTTCTTAGAATAAATTCCTTAACCTGGCCAAATATGCCCTATTTTACTGAAGCCTTTCTTTTTTCGGTGGATTTGTCTTTTCATGATAATATTTACACAGCCATGTAGAATTAGTAGATTAAAACATATGGAATTGCCACAACTCAACCAGTTTTCTAAAACAAACATGGAACTTTTTTATTGTTCAAACTCAATGCTATTTCTTTTTTCTTTCTCTTTGTCTTCACATAAATTCTTCCTTCCACCTGAATGTATTTTCTTTAGTTCTTTACCTGGACAATTCCAACTTATCATTTAGATTTGAGTCTAGACTTTAAAAATAATCTTTGAAAGTCCTATATAACTAAATCATCTTCCTTTCTGGTTCCAACTAGGTATTTTTGTTTTCTTTCCTTATACAAATGGAGCTTGCTATATAACGTTAAAATTGTCTCATCTTTCTATTCTCTACCAATCTTTATAAATTCCATTAAGGCATATTATTTTGATTACAAATATAATCCAAATGTCCAGGCCAATATGTAACATATGGTAAGCCTTTAATAACTAGTTGTCAAATAAAGAATAATTAACCTAATAATAATACAGTGAATAAGATACTTCCATAATCTAAGTTGGTTTTCTCAACAAATAGTGATATTTCCTGCTTCTGATGCTGTACTACAATTATGTATTGTGTCATCACCGGGGGAAGTAGGGACATTAATTTTATTTAATTTACTGATTATATAATTTTCTGTATGTCTTAGTTATTTCAATATGCAAAGTTTAGAAAATAGTGGTGTAGATAGTACTAGATAGTAAAGATGGTAATTTCTATTTGCCTCTGAGGAAATAAAGGCTTAAAGAGTAAGATAATTTATGTAAGTCATATAACTAGTTGTCATAATTGTCATAACTGACAGATATATGACCTGTATATTTTTTAAAAGAGCCACTCATAAGTTTCTTCTTTCCCTTAGATTTTCAAGTGGACATAACACCAAATACTACATTTGTCTTTGAAAAACTTAATGTTGTAACCCAGATCCTCTGCGTTGGTTTGTGATTGTTTTCCTAACCTGAGAAGCTGAACAAGGAGGAAATAAGATAACACCTTTAGGCTTCTCTCTGAAAGCCTGTTTTCTAGAACCATCTTGAGCAGTCAGCTCCCTCTATCTTTCTTTTTGTTCTGATCCGGTCTCCCTTTACTTACTGATAAGTTCATTCATTCATTAACAATATTTATTGAAATGTACCATATCTCAGATCTTGCTCCGGAAACTGCAAAAAGAACAAGGAATATGATGCAGACCCTACCCTCAGGGAGCTAGCAGGAGGGGGAGGACAGGTGGACAGTCAACTAGAAGGCAGGGTCATAACTACTGTTTTAGAAACAAATATAATAATGGTCTAGGCACATAGAGGAAGCTCCTAACTCAGACTACAAATGTGTGCGAACTATTCTTCAAGAAGGTTATTTATAAACAGAAGACTAAAGATTGGACAGTCAGAGAGAACTGTGTGTATAGCAAGTTTGGGTGAGTGGGGAGAGAGTTGTTGAAGGGAGGGGAATGCTGAGGTAAGGAAGAGCAAGATCAGGAGGACTCCCCCAAAGAATAGGCATGTCTTCAACCCAGACAGCAGTGACCTATGCCTTTCCATTTAGAAGAAAAGCTATTCTCTCACTGCTTCCACTGAGACACTTGCAGAGCAAAATACAAAGAGTGCGAACAGACCTTGTTATTCTCGATTGCCAAGGATAAGGAATCCATCTTCTCCATCATATACTGGAATCTTTGTCACCTATGCTGACACATAAAAAGTGAAGAGAATATGAAAAGGAAAGTAAGAGACAAAGAAAACTTTCTGAATTCAAATAATTCCATTAATTTTCTTCTTTTCTTGTTTTCCTTTTTTTTTCTTCTAGGTAAGTGAAACCAATTTTTACAAGACCACAATGGTTACTAGACTGTCTCAGCACATAGTGATTTTGTCCACTGACTAGACCACAAGGAGACCTCCTGACATCATCCATCACCCCTATTTGACTCGTGAGTCTTTATCCAGATGTGTTAAATAATCAATAAATAACCTAGGATTAAGAACTCTTATATGTTCATATTTATATGTCCATATAATATTCAGTTATATCTTTCTTTAAGGTAAGTGAACCTATTTAAATCTTGATTTGAATTTTTTAAAAAGCACTAAATGGAATATTATTCCCTTTATAGTAATATCCATGGTAAATTTCTATTAAAAAACATTCTTCTCTGATATGTTTTTTAATTAACAATAAATAAAATGTGGGGGAAATCTTAAGGTATGCATCTCTTTGATCATTTGAAGTACTCCTCTCTGTACCTGTTAGCACTTCTCTTTCATTCCTTTTCTCCAATATATAAACTCAGAGGAATAGAATTGACATGATTTTTGGTATGTTCTGGAATACAGGAGGTATGTTCTAGAGTGTAGAATATCAAAATATATGGTGTCTTTTCTGTTGCGTTATCCAAATCTACTCTGACATCAATATTTTAAACATGTAGAAAATGAGTTTTTAGCAGGGCAATGTTTAGAAGGATTTAGTTGGCAAGATAGAAGAAAAATGGTAAAAAGGAAGAAATACTTGGGAACGTCTAAGTAAATATTTGAATAGTTATTACTCCTAGAAAATTGGCCTCTAGCTAGGCTTGGCCATTCTCCTGGCCTTTCACATTTAGCAATTCTTCAACTCCTCGTCCTGCTTTCCCAAACCAGTTTTGTTTTCTGCATAGAATGCATCATCCATGCAATATTTTGCAATCTGCAATTACTGTGGGCACCTCAGATATTCCAATGAACTGACTGGTGTGTCACTTGGTACAGGTACCCCTGTCCTCTACAGAGAGGTGACACACCCCTTTATTCCTAATAATTATCCTAGCTGATGGAGCTTATCAAGCCAGCCCCTCTGCTCACCTGATGGAGCTCATCAAGCCAGCCCCTCTGCTCACCGGTCCCTCCTCTCACCTCACTCAGATTTTTCTGAGGTGCTGTTGATTTCTTGTTTGAACTCTGTCATCAATATCCATGTGTGAAATTATTAATTATAAAGCACAATGAAATGTTCTTACAGCAAAAAATTGAACAGCTTTACTTGAAGGTCACTGTTGGAATTGACCCTCTGTGATATATTATTATCAACTAAACATTTCATTTTGGTTCATTGTTAATTGAGTGCCTCATTCAACGATTTACTATTGTGTGTCAAAATGGGTCTTGCTATATATGGAAAATGTAGGATGGATGTATTGCTGTGCATTTTGTAGCCTTTAATTCCAGAAGTAGAAATGGCTAAAGCCCCTCTACTTTATTAAATACACACACACACACACACACACACACACACACACACACACACACACACACAGATAGATTAATGCTGATATAGTTGGAGAAGATAGCCATATAATTTTGAATTTGTGTCAGCTCTGCTGTAGCACTATGGATTTTATTGTAATATTTTTGTATAGTACTGTGGAAGAAGCACTAGCCTTAGAGACATAAATCCAGAGCATAAACCAAAGCTCTAACTTTTACTGGCTTATGATATGGAGCCAGGCACTTATTCTTACCGAGACTCAGTTTATATATATATGTATGTAAAATGGGTATAATGTACTTACTTTCTGAAGTTGTGATGAAAATGCTAAAAACAAAATTTCATGAAATAATATATATAAAATTCTGATATATCGAAAATTATCAATAAATGGCAGCTGATATTAAGAAGGAGGAGGAGAGAGAGGAGGAGGAAGTTGGAGGAGACAATGGTGATGTTGATGATGGTGGTGATGTTGATGGCAATGATATTCTGAACTTAGAAATATCAATGTCATAGCTTCTTTTAGGCAATACTTTGGCTGTGTCTTTACCATGTCCAAGTAAATGTGGGCAGCCACCAAACAGATAATTTTTATTGCCAAGCTTTTGGTATTGTTTACAACCATATTTATATCCAAAGTAACAAATCATTGTATTATTAGATGTTAGAAAAGATGCAGTTGCCATTCAGTGATGACCATAGTGGCTATGCCCTAATAAAGCAACTTTTAAAGTATGACTGCTAGACTTCCAACTAGGCTCCTGTAGTTGCCACCTGGGCAAGTGAACCAACGAAGGGTCAAAGGACAGAATGTGTCCAGAATGAAAGTGATGAGACCTTTACAGCACTCACTTCTCCCCATTCTTCTAGAGTGCTGTGACTTTCTTACTGAGCTTCATCATTGTGTTTCTGCCATGCTCTCTCACCTCCACTATTGACAAGGATAGCAATAACAGTAATAACAATAACAGCTAACATTGATCCACTGCTTCCTCTGAGCCAACCACCATTCTAAGTGTCTTTACACGTGTTAATTTATTTAATCAACATGACAATTGTGTAAGATAGGTATGGTTATTGACTTTCATTTTTTTATATAGGAAACTCAGTTGTAAACAAGTTGAGTAATTTATTTCAGGCATTTGATTTCTGAGCCTGTGCTCTAAATTTCTTTGAATATTGGCCTTTGATTTAAAATTTCCTTACCTTTTGAGTTAGCTACTTTGGTGGTATATTGCTACCATAAATATCAACATTATTACTATCATTTTTAACCTCCTACTAACCTTTCTATTCCAGGTGATATATATACATTATCTCATTTAACTCCTGTAATAACCATTCAAAGACTCTATCTTTTTTTTTCCTTTGGTTGAGTAAATAACAATCATAGAAGTGAATATACAAGTCTATATGATACAGTTAGGGAGTGACAGAGTGATCTGAAGCCAGATCTGTGTGACTCCGAGTCCACACCCTTATCTACCATGTCACACAAACCACTAAACAGCGTCACATAGAGTACCCTTAGTGCATGCTGTGATTACTCTTGTGATAAATGAGGTGTGGGAACTTCTACATTTCAGTAATGTTTTTTCTGTGTGGTCTCCCAGCTTGATGTGGTGACCCTTTACAGTAATGGTTCTGTGGCAGAACCTAGGTTTGTGTATCCAGGGCAATGATGTGTATCCAGGGTAGGCACTAGACTCCATATGGTTGTTGACTACTCAGTGATACTGAGTGGGCTTCCATCAGGCAACTGGATAGCCCTATTCATTTTATTCTACATGCCAGTGTCATGCAGGTCTATGCTAAGATATATCTGTAATTTGGTTTCATCTCCAGGTTTCACTTCAAATCATCTTCCCCTTATAGCAGTCCAGAAGGACTGACTAGCAGACACTACTTTAAAAATATTCACTTTTTCCGTATCACCCAAAATAATTTCTAAATCCTTGTCATCTACTTTCTTTTGGTTATACTTTCAAAGTTACTGAGTTTGGATATATAATATATGCTTCCCCAAAATACTATTATTTCATTAATGTCTCTGAACTGTATCATCTGTGTACTAGGTTTTGATACTCCTTAAAACCTGTGTTTATTCTTTACACATTTGTTGGAATGAGTTTATGAAATAAGTTCTCAAAGTGAATTTTTGTCAGGCCATCAAGAGTGATATCATGAAGGTCATAGTGGTCTGGGGAAGTTTAGGAGGCAGGGATTGATCTACCAGAAGGGTGAGGAGAAGATTACATAATGAATTGGGAAGCATTTGACCTACTAGACGATTTCTCCTGCCACCAACTCTATATATGATTTTTGTCACATTTCCTTTTTCTTTCTTTCTTTCTTTCTTTCTTTCTTTCTTTCTTTCTTTCTTTCTTTCTTTCTTTCTTTCTTTCTTTTTGAATAATGCAGAACGTATCTGATAATAATGATCTGCTCTCAGAAAGCATATACATGATGAAATTTTCTGCTTTGGGCTACCTGTATTGATTATTTTCAGAAAAATGTGGGAAGAGCTAGGAATACATTTTGGCACATAGAATATTCTTTTTTCCAAACTGGATTAATTTTCTTTTCAGTTTGTTGGCTTTTTCAGCCAAGATGGCAGAGGGAGTGAAGCAGAACATATAGGAAGATAGATGGTCAAAAGTGTTTTCACAGTTTTAAAACTGAAAAACAAACAAAAAACCTCCAGTCAATAATATGATATAAAAGTGCTTTTCAAGCTGCATAGTGGTATACAAATATTAGTTATTGTCTGTGGATTTTATCATTTCCCCTCATACTAGAAACTGAAAGGAACTCCATAGAAACCACATATAGTCACACAAGGAAATGTTCTAACCAAATCTGGAAGTTTGATGTATGATACTTTCCGGAATTGGCAGAGGAGAAAGGAATTCTCCAATGGTTTTGTGTTCTTATGAAGTAGAATAATGGTAAAATGATTACATTTAGAACTCTTTTCTTTAGTAAAAAAAAAAAATTGATCCAAACATATTCAATTAATTTTTTGAAGAACTGTTTATACACAAAACATATACACAGAGTTTGTTTTCCAATAATATTTTAAGATTAGTGCCTGAGACTTTGTTGAGGAATTGTATGTTTTATTTCATTGTCACTGATAAAATGTGTAGGATGCATGCCCACTGGTCCATATCTTTCAACCTGGGACCTAGAATAGAACTTAGTGTTCCAAATGTTGTCTGGTCAGGGCAACTCAAGTTTATGCAGTGAATAAATGACTGTTCCAGGAACATATAGTAGGTACTGTGGCTATTCCCTAGACGAGGACGCCTTTTCAACCATATCTCAAGCTAGGCTACAGCAAGTAATAATCTGAGTTGGTATGCACATGTATATTGCAATTAGCGGGCTTCCATCCGTAACCTGCTTCTCCAACTTACCAAATAGGTGACTTCGACCTCTTTATTGTGAGGATTAAGATATTAATTCATAGGACACCCTCAGAATATTCTCTGGACAATAGTAAGTGCTCGAAAAATATTAGTTCTTATAATTAAACCTCAAGCAATGTTCTAAAAGAAATTTTCACATACTTTTCAGAGTCTTTCTTATCATCACTGTTAGCACTAATGCCGTCATCATTCTATAGGAAAAGTATTTTCTCTGGGGCCTTTCTGCTTCTGACAGTGGAGATGGCTCTATAGATTAATTATGGAGTTTTGCTTCTTCAAGGCACCACATTTTTAACATTCATATTTCTTCCTGAAGGAAGAGAAATATTTTTGACTCGAGTTTTTAAACTATAATATTTAACTGCTGCTTTGCACAATTCATCAAGTGTTTTCATAATCTAGTTACTCTCTTGGACTTGTAGAATTTCAAATTAGGAAGGCTAGAATTGTAAATTACTTTTGCATATCCAAGCTGGGCCATATGTGTAAAGGAAAGTAGAAAAAAATAAAATAAAAGAATGGCTTAGATTGCTTAAGGAAAAATATTTGTCCATAATTCAGTATTGCTTCAATTATTTACCTATTTGGAGTATAAGATTTATTCCAAATGATTTACTTTCATGAATGCATGTAGACCACAAAGAGTCTTAGGCTTGTGAGACTCTCAGGTCATCTAAACCTCAACCTAATTGTTGTTGAACTTTGCTTGGAATCTTCCCTTTGTTGTCACCTAGCCTGTGTCTGAACAGTTCCCTCAAATTCAAGATTGCCTCCATTCTTTCTTTGCATGTGTTTTCCAGAAAGTGCTTTCTTCTTTATATTCTCTCCTTTGTTAGTTTCCACTCTTGGTCTTTCTTCTCCTCCATAGAACTATCAATTCAAGCTTTAAAATTATATTCTACAATATTAAATGTATTTCTCCCTGCCTTTCTTACTGTCATGTGTTTTGCATTCGTCAAATTATTTCATTTCATTGGTTTTCAATATATCACATAATTAACTACAAGGCATTTATTTGAGAACCCAAAACAACTAGACAACCCAACCTACTCTTGGAAGAGGAAGCCATCCTAGCATTTCATGGGAGCAAAGGGCAGACATGCTGTTTCACATCCCCTAGCAGTATTCGGATTCAGGTTTGAAAAAGGTAGATGTTACTTTTTTTCAGAAAAGTATCACAGAACTGTAATTTTTTTGAAGTTACTTGTAATTTTTGCTTAAAGTGGTTAGCAACTTTTATTCTCTCAGTAAAGGTCTTTCCTGAAGAAGCTCTGGTTTGAACATCAAACTACAAAAACAAAAACTGAGAAGAAGAAAGAGAAGAAAGCGTGGAAAAGAGTAGAGGGGAAGAGAAAGAGGGAGAAAAGGGAAGAGAGAAGAAGTAATTGAGTATTTGTGATGTAGAACTGACCTAAATTCATAACTCACACAGTCAAAAGATTTAACCAAAGTACTTTCTTGATTTATAACAGTAACCTGAACACTTTATACATGGCAAATATTGTTCTAAGTGCTTTAAATATATTAATCTTCCTAGTCTTTCCTAAACCCCTTAAAGTAAGTGTGA
Organism: Carlito syrichta; assembly: GCF_000164805.1. Classification (NCBI taxonomy): domain Eukaryota; kingdom Metazoa; phylum Chordata; class Mammalia; order Primates; family Tarsiidae; genus Carlito; species Carlito syrichta. The sequence goes on from NW_007246057.1 coordinate 48,318, forward strand.
TCACCACCATTTCTGTAATTGAGGCACCTGAGATGCAGAGAGGTCAAGTAACTTGCTTAAAATCACTCAGCTGAGAAATGATAGGGCTGGGAACTGATCCTGGGTAATTTTTTTCCAGAGCCAACACTTTCAATAACACTTTCACCAGCAACAATAGCTAACACTGACTAATCACCTACTAAATATCAGCTGCTTTTCTGCTAAATATTTAATCTCACAAAAACCTCTCTAAGCAGGTCACTATTATTATCCCTTACAAGTAAAACAAAAACAACAAAACAAAAAAGAGTCACAAATATATTAAATCACTTACCCACATTCACACATCTACTCAGTGGTAGATCTGGGATTAAAATCCAGCCCTGTCACTATGCTGGAGAGATGAATCTTAGGACCTTCAAGATGATGATGGTCTACTGGATAAAAATGGCACACACATAAGCACTCAGTATATACAGTACTCCAAAATGGTTTGAGAATATTTAACAATACATCCATGAGTAAAAATTACTATGGTGCAATCTGATTACACAAGCACAGGTTAGGACACTGAACATTTTATCTGATGAGAGAGTATACATTTTCTCATAGAAATGCTACATAGAAGACACATGAAGCAGACAATAGAGAAAACTTAAAAATGAAGAAAACGTTTAAATAATTTTCATTTACATAGTCAAGTTGCCTTAAGAAAAATATAGTTCTGGAATTTGAGGTGTGCAGCTTATCAAGTTCAGCTTGAACATGAATCTGTACAGAGCCAAGAACCCTGAGAAATTCGATACTAAGACATGCTTAGAGTGCTCACCTGATTCCCCTTGCACCTTTCTCTACTCTGATATTTTAAGGGCTTTATTATTATCTCTTTTGATCTTAAGAAACATAGTCACAGACTCAGCAATAAGGAATTTTAAATAACAGATCTTTCCTGCTTTCCATGCCCCTCATCCTCAGTCTCAGTTATCTTGATTGACATTAATCCACGGTTACCCAAAAGCTCATAGTCTACAAACCCCTAAGAAGACAAGAGGACTTTACAATGTCTAAGTCTTTATTTGGTCAGTTTTACAATGGACCTGTCATTCATAATGTAACTTCAGCATCAGTGGCCTGTCCCCTCTCCTTTATGCCCCTTCTTCCCTGTATCCTTGAGTGCAAGAAGCAATTTTTACTTCCTGCTTCTCTCATGAAGTTCACATCAGACCTCTCCTTGAATCTACTCTTGATTGAATTAGTTATACCAGAAGTGTCCATAACTCTTTGGGGGTGAATTTCATATTCAATAACATCGATGAGCCAGGCTTGGTGGCTCAGCCTGTAATCCCAGCACTTTGGGATGCCAAGGTGAGTGGATTGCCTGAGCCCGCCGGTTCGAGACCCACCCGGGAAACTTGCCGAGACATCGTCTCTACAATAAATTTTAAAAAATAAATAAATTAGCTGGGTGAGGTAACTCATGCCTGTAGTTCTGGCTACTTTGAAGGCTGAGGCAGAAGGATCGCTGGAACCCAGCAGATCCAGGGTGCGGTGGCTGGGAGCGTGCCACTGCATTCCAGTCTGGGCGACAGAGTGAGACTCCAACTCAAAAAATAAAAATAAAAATAAAATAACATTGATGTACTCTCCACAAGTTGTCAATTTCTTATTTTTCCAAATAAGTTCAATAAAATATTTCATTTCCTATCACTATAATTTTGCAAATGAAAGGACATTTCATTCTCACAGTGAGACATATCTCTTCTTTTAACATAAAAGGGGGGGGTCCTTTACATTGGGAAAAATTACCTTCATAAAAATATTCCAAAGTTGTTTTCCTTCATTATCACGAGCCAGCATTTGGGAAATGTTCAGCTAATACACCTGTAGGAAGGCTGAAATAAGCATAGCCTTCCTTCTATAACCAATTATAAACTATCTCTTAGCAAAAGCTATTTCTTAAGGATTTGTGGTTGCATATGACTTAGTCATATCATTGTTTTCACAGCTCAGAGCAATGAGGTGATAGTTTCACAGATCAGTAGTGTTTGAGAGGCATTGAGATCAAGTCTTGGTCATTTTTTCACATGACTTCAGGGGCCGTATAATATGCATGAATTTCCTACAGCTTGTTATTTCTAAGTCTCATTTGTATTTATTCCTACTATATGTAAGCCCCTGTGTTAGACCTAGAGATAACAAAGAAGACTAAAGTGGTATCTTTGTTCTTGCATATTTACTAACTCAACTTCACACTTAGCTGTCTGTCTGCCCTTTGGGCATCATTACTCACTGCATCTCCTTGACTCACAGCTGAGCTGAGACTTATTAGCCAGGTGAGGCTCAGGGAAACCTTGAATCAAAGGAAAGAATAATGAAAAATTACTGAGCACCTACTATACTTAGGCCTTTTACATATTGTATCAGTTTGTATTATCAAGAAAACCTTTTGAGTAGGTAGGCTCTTCAATAATTTACAGGAGAGACAGCTACCTAAGAGAGAAACGTGTCGTGGGTTTTTAAAGGCAGCCTAAGGACTGTTTTCAAGTTTTGTTTGTCTGGTTTCAAAAACTTTGATTTTTATTTTTAACACATCTAGATGTCTGTTAAGAGAGGAGAACACCAAGACCCAATTTGTATACCTAGTGGCAGCTTAGCCAAGCTTGGTTTCTGTTATATAAGGTCTTTATGTTTACATGATTACCCTTTGTCCTTACCTTCAGGATTGTTCCCTTGCTGTTCTGTTTACAAGGCTATTTTTAAAAATCAGGATCTAAGTTTCAGTTCACATTTTACCTTTTCAGTGAAGCAATCTCTGGCCACGATCCCTGTAGAGTTACCATCATTCTATCTTCTCTCCATATTATCATTTTTTAGCCCTCATTGCAATCTGAAACTATCTTATTTAATTTGTTGTATTCCTAACATACAGAATAATATCTAAAACAAAATATGCCCTCAATAAAATTACTGAACAAATGTATGTATTTGTGGTTAAAATTAGCTTTGTTATTCTTTATTAGGATAACACATAATATTTGAAAGTTCTAAGTTTTCTTGTTCATACAATAGTTATATTTTAAAGAGTTTTGTAGTTTTCATATTAAAAAAATAAACCAGAATAATAATTTTAAATTATGTAAGACGTGACAATATAGAAGACCTATAAACCTTAAGCAAAGTAAAAAATCCCTATGTGTAACAAATAATCTCTATATGTAACAAATAAAAAAGTTTTATGTGTTTATCTTATAGTGATATATCTTCCACATGTCAGAAATGACATATACTTAAGACTGCCAGGTTAATGAGGAGAATTATGTATTCACTTTCTGATAAGTAACAAACACCTGGATGCAATTCTCCTCTGCTGTCAGCAGGGGTCTCAAAAAGCCTTTTACCCACCAAAATGTCTGTTAAAAATTAGCAGGTTTTTTTATTGTTGTGAACACATTGGAACATTCATACTCGGAAATATTATGAATATATTTTATTAAATTGCTCCGTCTCTTAAATAATACACATTTTTATATACATTAATAATTGTTGTTTAATGTGTACCTAGCACCAAATTGATAAGTGTATCCTTAACAAGCATTAAAACACATAGTATGAAAATAGGACTGATTTGCGTTTTCTACTAGAGTCCACAAACTTGAGGTTCTTAACATATTTCCTGTCTTTAGACAAGTCCAAGAAATTGCATGAAACTAACAGAATTGGTATAAAAACAGCCTGCAACTCTGCAGCCTGACTCTTACTAAATTATTCAGTGTCTTGTTTGGGAGGCAGTAGTTGCACTTGCCTTCTAGAAAATATCCTCTATTTCTTGTAGCTCAGCCACAACAGGGCTGACCAGGCACACAAACTGCCTCCCGGTCACCCATAAGTACTGCAAACCTGGTTTCAGAAAGAGTAGCAAAGATTCCAGCAGCATTTTTACCTGCCTTGTCTCACATCTCACCAACATTGGCATTTTTCATCTTCTCCTCATCCCACAGCAAGGAAGTAAAAATAATCTCCCCAACAGACCATTGCTTCTGGAGTTTTTTCTTCTATGCACCCATTGTTGTTTACTTGTTATTTGCACTGCCCTGACATCCTTTCTACAAGTAGTCCTCTCTTTTTCACTTCCATTATCAATAGGAATGCAAGACTGCAAATAATCATTGGGAAAATTTGCATTTCCAGAGTTCATCTTTACATGTACTTCCATAAGACTTGTGATAGGGTATTGTCTCAAATTAAGTGCTGATTGTTGATGATATCTTTCTGTTTCACTGTATGTATCTCTAGATAAAAAGATGGAAGGATGAATAGAAGAATGAATGAATGGATGGATAGACAGTTTTTAAAAATGTACACATAAGAGTAAATATATATGCTATATATACATATAAATATATGTGTATGTTTAATACACAAACACACACACACACACACACACAAGGGGGTACCCCCAAAACCCCAGATTTATTTTTACTTTTTGGAGAGTGGACCCCTTGTAGTATTGGTTTTCCCTTGTAGGTAAGTGTTCTAGGAACCCATCAGCATCAGAGTACCGGCTAGCATTGTTGTGAGAGGCTGCATTCGACTTCAGTGAATTTTTTCTTGGATAATCTTTCAGTGCATTTGCCCATTTCATAATGGCTGATTTACAAGCATACTTTCCCACACTGTTCTGAGTGTTCAGCAGTTTTTTACCTCATGCCCCATCCTCCCTATTTACCCTATCTTGTCCAGATGACTTTTTTTGTTTCCCTGGGTGAAATAAGTTCTCAAAAATAAATGATTTGCTGATGTGAAAGAAGTGAAACAAAAAAATGGCAGAAGCACAAAAAGGTACCAAAATTGAAGAGTTCAAAAGTAAATTCCAGGTTTTTTGGGGGTCCCTCTCATATACCACAAATGTCCCCTCCATATGTATAAGATAAATATATACATACATATTTCAATTCTATATTTATCAACTTTATCTATATGGTAAAACCTAGGGACACTTCTTCCTCTGAGCTGACCATTGAACTGTTTAAGGAAGGTCAAAACCCTGCCTTCAAAGCCTTATAATTTATCAATGACTATAAACCTCAGAACACGAAAACCTATGAATACTTACAAAATGACATGGAGCCAAATTTAGACACTATGTAAAGTGCATTCGTGCTGAGGAGAATGAAATTACAATCCCATAGTGCTGAAGTGGGATTTGATTCCTAATGGATGATGATGAAGATTTCTCAATGAAAGAGTATTGTGAGTTTACAGGTGAAGAAATGGGTCAATCAATTTGTTATAGAAGGGTATTCCATGTGCAGCAGGGCCGTGGAGGGAGTGAGAAAAAGCCTGAGCAACGTTTTTCCAGAGAGTCATGCTTTTCCTTCTGTCTAAAATGTTTTTCCCATGCAATATTTGATCATAATGAGTTCATTCTCCTTTATCAGGTCTTAATTGCTTTAATTCCTAAAAGTGGCTTTTCCTGATCAAATTTTATCACAACACTGTTTTTCACAGATCCTCACAATTTGCAATTATGTATGTGTTTATTTACCAGTTTATATTTTGCCTTTCCCAGGAGTATTGAAAATATGTGAAAGTTGGAATGTCTGTTTTCTTCACTACTATGTAATTACTGGTGTGGACAAGAGTGTGTGTAAGTGAAACAATTTGTAAATATAAACATATTCAAACTAAAAGTCTTTTTGCAGAATTTAAGATGAAAATTTAATGTAGATTTAATCCAGCCATGTCTCAAAACACAGCAGTTCTAAGTGCTTATATAAAAATTATGTTATGTATTGAAATTATATATGATCTATAAATATAGTTAAGATATAACCTGATTCATGTATTTACTTGGACATGGCTCCATGTTTCTCAGCGGTGAATTGAAAGGCTCCTGGGATATTGAAACTGATATTAGAAGATATTAGAATGAACCTGTCTTATAAGATTAACATAGTCATCTTTAAAACACTCTTCCTCATGTAAAAGATCTGTCATCATTAACAGCAGTATCAGCATCATAAATATTTATTAATTACTTTACAAGATGTTGTACCATCTTGTTTAGAAGTAATCGCCGCCTATATGGAAATTGGTAAGCTATGACAAATGACATTTGTATGGGTGACAAGGTGAATTTCTATGAACCAGCAAAATGTCCAACAATTAACATATCATTAGATTATGCCTGCGTTCACACTTCCAATCTCAATAAATGGTTTACCTCATTATCCAATGGTTGTTATTGAGCTATTAGTACTATCCCATGCATCAGAGCAGTAGTTTACTGAGACAAGGAAAGTTGTGAATTGAATATGTGTTTCCTGATTTGTTCCCAAGAATAATTTCTTTTTACTACCATCTTATCCTAAAGAGAATGCAAGCCCTATCAGGACAGAAAATCCATTTATCATGTGCACAGCTATATCCCCATCTCCCAGAACTATGTTCATAAAAAAGTAAGGGCTCAACAAATATGTGTTAAATAAATGACTACGTTCAAAAATTTTAGTTAAATATTGAGTGTTACTACATGTTGACAGTAGGCTAGACACTTTACATATATTACCTTATTTAATCCTCACTCCAAGTCTACAATGTGGTGCTGTTATTGCCATTTAACAAATAAGGAAATCGAGTTTTAGAAAGATGATTTTGTCACAACATCCAATCTGTGCTAAAGAGAGAATTAAGTCTTTGGCTCTGAGACTTTAGAGTTTGCATAAGCTTCCACCAGCCTATTCACACCATCAGATCAAGAGGCAATGGGAAGTTGATATAGTTGGGGCTCATGCATGATGGAGGCTTGGGTTGGCTCACTATGTCAATATTATACAGTAAGTAGGTGAGGGCAGCTACAATTCACTAATGTCCCCCAGAAGTGTCAATAAAGGCAAAATTACTCATTTTACAAGACAGTATTAGTAAAATCGTAGACTTTATGACTTATAAATAAGTTGCACCAGATAATTTCAAATAAAACATTATTGAAGACAAAGAAGAGCATGGTTCTTATTGAGTATTCCCTGTGAGATGTAAGACTGAATGGATTCCCAGCTCTGAGTCTTACAAGCAATGTAGCTAAGGGGGTACTTAGCTTCTCTGTGCCTCAATATACTCACCTATAAAATGGGGATAACTGTTACTAATAAATAATGAAGTAAATAAAAAGTGTTTATCACAGTAGTTGGCATACACTAAATATACAATGTTAATTACAATCATGATTCATTGATTCTATTCCAGAAATAAGAAGACATGATGAAAATCCAATCCAAACAAAAATTATGTGCTTTTTGCTTAAATATACTGTGAATTGTGTCCATCTCTTTGTCTCTCTCATGACTATGTGGATAGCCTGGAGTTATAACAAATTTTCAACAATGCATTTGGTTAGATCAATCTAATTATCTTTCTTTTCCTTGGCTGAAAGTGCTTGATTGTGTGCTTTTTGCAGAGAATTTCTTTCACTCACAATAAAGTAAAAAGTAGTCAGAAGTTATCAAACTGGCGACGGATCCAGTAAGGAATAATGTATTGTTTCATAAACAATACCCCACATTAAATATCTTAACCATTGTACTACCAATGTTGACTAGAAAGAGCCAATTCAGCCCTTCTCTATGTCACCAGTGATGGAAACAGTATATTTAGTAATATTTTAATTACAGTAAAATCCCCTCTAAGGAAAGCTCCATCCGTACTAATGAAGACAATTAGACAAGATTTGTTGAATTATTTTTCACGCATACAAAATTGTCATAGCAACATTAATTTTTAAAATGAGGAAAGCCAGAATCCAATCATTCTAAAAAACACACATTTATTTTTCTATATCTTTTTCTGGGATTGAATGCATTTATTTTTCCACTTTGCATTTATTATTAACTTTAAACAATAGCATTTCTCCATGTAACTACTTATTCCTCAATTGGTTTTATGTGCTTATAGTTGGTCTAATCAATTCCCCATGACAGACATATACATTGTTTCTTGTTCTCTGTTTCATAAATAACACCATATAACTCTATGTAACTATGTTTATATTTATGCATATTTATTTCAATATACTTCTTGTAGGATGGATATCTGGGCATGGTCAAAGGGTTTGAAGAGTTTTATGACACCAGACTTATAAAACCAAATTTTCTCCCAGAGAGTTGTACCAGTTTGTCAATAGAATTCGTAAATATGCCAGATAGGAGATTGCCTTTCTTTTATTTAGTTGTTATCATATTTCTTTTTTAGCTTTTCATTAGTATAAGCTGATATGATAGTTTAATATGGACTTCTGTTTCAGCTATCAGATTCATTATTTTCAATACCTTAATTATAACCCTTCTTACAGAACTTATGTTTCCTTATTAACCTTTGTTCAGTTAGTTATTTATATCTTGACTTTATTTTCTTATTTAAATGGATGAGACCTTTATATAATACACACTTTAATCATTTAATCTTTTCTATTGCACTTTTTTCATTTCTACTTCAATTTTTCTTAATCAGAAGTTTAATTTTATGTGGAAAAATAGGTTAACTTCTTCCTTTATTTCCTTGTTTTAAAAATTTAGAAGTTCTTCCATAGATCTGACAAACATTGAATATTCTGCTTTGTGTTTTTTCTTTACCTAAAAAAGAGTTTATCTGGCTACCTGGTATAAATTGGTTTTATTTTTATTTTTCTTTTCTGTCTCTCTCTCTCTCTCTCTCTCTCTCTCTCTCTCTGTCTTTTAAACAAAATATGAGTGTTGCCTCAGCACTATTTATTTAATTAAATTTTCTGTACCCATTGTTTTGTGATGCTTGCTTTGTCATATATTATATTCTTATATATAATTGCATCTCTTTATAGGCCTTTTAAAAACAGGATTTGACCTATATAAAATACCAATGACTGGACATTGCTCTAAGTTGTTGATTGAATGCTACTATATGGCATCTCTATGGCAGGCTGTTAACATTTGAATGTTTTATAGAAGCGAATTCTTAAAAAAAAAAAATGTTGGTGAGTGCACTGGAAACCTTTTTAAATGACTGCAATTAGCTACTCTGGGAGAATGTTATAGGTTTTGATGGGCCCCTCAGTGGCAGTTCTAGTGGCCTATCCTATTGACTGACAAAGATAGTAGAGGAATATTTAATGTTGTTTTAATTAACAACTCCTAAAAGAAAATGTCAATTATCTTCCATTAGGCTGAGAGGCATTATCTCTCCAAAAATTTCCCTTACCCACTTTCAAATGGTACATATAAAAATTTTCTTTTATTCTCCCATGGACATTCATTATCTTTCGGAAGTGAGACCATTGTTTAGATTTTACATCCTGAATTAATGATATTTTTATGTCTCAAAAAAATTACACTGCTATTAATATCTACCTGGCAGTGATAGGGACTTAATTTTGGATTTCCGTTTTTCAGAAAGTAAAACAGGAAGGTATGATAATCAAGAACATAATTAAACATGTATAAGTTTGTACACGTAGAAAGGATTATGAATAAAGTTATCCATAAGGAAAACAGAAAGACAATAAATAATATTTTAGAAAGAGAATATCATACTTGATATTAGGGAGAGGTGGAGTTCAAGATGCTGTTTCCTGAATGCATGGGAAATGGAATGAAACAGACTTTGGATGTCATTCTTTCTCCACTTACTATGTGTGACTTTGGGGGAAAACAAAACAAAACAAAATCTCTATAAACCTCAGTTGTTCATGTGTAGAGGGGCAAAAACAACAATACTTACCTCATAAAATTCTTGTGAGCATTAAACACAAAGCTTGCATCTCAGTGTCTATCACACGGCTATAATGATTGCTGGCCTTGTCACAAGTGCTCTTTAAGGTCTAGATGCAGAGAAAATAAAAAGGAGAATATTTGTAGTAGACATTTTTATCTCTGGGCTTTGGCTCACGCTAATGTCTCTGCTTATACTGGAGGGACTAGTATGGCACCGCAGAAAGTTAAAACGAAAAGAGTTCTTAAATCAAGGAGTTTTAAATTTTAATGCCATATTTATGAGCATACGCATCTCTGTTTTCTTCCAGTCATATAATAGAGAGTATGTTACTGGTTGAGAGAAAACTGTCACCTAAGTTTTGCTGGTGCAATGAAGTCATCCAGATTATATGATTACCTGTGTTGGCTCATGACTCTAAAATTGACAGTTGTCATACTCCTGCTTTCCTTAAACTATTGAAACTTTCGGTACTTATGAGTGACCATAAATTCCTCAATTCACACAACAGATTGCTTAGTACTTAAAAGTCAGAGTAAGAGGCAGATGCTTGGGTGCTAAAACGGACACTATTCTTTAAAGGGACTCTTTAGCAATAGAAAAATGGGAATTTCCCCTGGCAAGATAAACAAATTAGAGAATGTAAGGGAAATTATTTGGCTCATTTATAAAAATGTAAATAAATTATATTCTAATAATTGCATATGCTATATACTTGTACCATATAAACGTGTACTATATCTCAGACACTGATGGGAGCATTTTATATAATAACCCACCTATGTATTAGAACCAACCTGTGAAGTAGGTCCTATTCTTACTGTTGTGGCATCTGAGGCATGCAGTGATTATGTAATTTGCCCAAGGTGGAACCTGAATCGGAACCCAGCAGTCTGACCTCAGTCTGCCACTCTTAACCCATACATACACTTCCTGCTTCTCTACATTAGACTTAGCTCTTGAGAAAGCAAACAAGGTCCTTGGATATAAAGGGCCAAACTTTAAGGTGATTTTTCAGCTGCCATCCTGCTCAGATTTCTCTAAAACTTTCTTTCAAATAACTCAGTCCATTATGAAGGGGGGAGGAAAGTATTTTTTCCCATAGTTGAAAAATTGACACCACTGTTCTCTCTGGAATTTACTTTTCTCATTGTACAATCACACAGCATTCCTGGCCTTCCTGAACGTTTCACATCATGTGCTCAAAGAAATTTCACGAAATGACCTCTGTGGTTACTAAACATTCACATTGTGTATCTCTTTATTCCTATATCTTTGGGTAGGATACCATCATAATCAGGGTTCATCCATTTAATTTAAGCTGCTCTCTCTCTCTCTCTCTCTCTCTCTCTCATTCTCTCATGTTACAGGCAGCTTACTGTGGCCAACATTTTGTAAGAGCACACATCACAACTGCTGTGCAGTTCATTTGTATGAGGCTATCAACATGAGCTATGCTATGGTTTGAACGTGTCTCCCCAAAAGTATGTGTTAGAAATAATCTCCAGTGCTACAGTGTTGGGAAATGGGACCTCATGAGGGTTGTTTAGGTCATGAGGTCTCCACCCTCATGAATGGATTCATGCCTACTTTAAAAGGGCTTGACCTTGTAAGTTCCATCTCTTGCTCTCTCTTGCCCTCTTTTTGCCCTTCTGCCATGGGTTGATGCAGAAAAAAGGCCCTCACTAGAAACAGTCTCTATACCTGGACTTCCCAGCCTTCGGAGCCATGAGCCAAATAAATGTTCATTCATTATAAAGTACCCAGTCTGTGATATTGTTACAGCAGCATGCAATGGACTAAGACAGGCTGTGAGAACAAAAAGAGAGGTCTGGAAAGTAAACCAAGAGGAGGAAGTGGGTAAAGGACCCAGAAGAGAATGCAGGACTGAAGTGAGAGGGAGGAGTTTCCAGAGGGAGACTACCTTATCAAATCTGGTCCTACCAAAGATATATTCCAGAGTTTTCACATTGGAGCATATAGTTTGGTTAACTCTTAAAGGAAGAAGTTGAAGCAAGTGAAAGTAAAAACTTGCTGGGGAAAGAAGAGTGTGAGGAGCACGAACATGTTGATATAATCATTTTAAATTTAATTTTTAGTTTTTAACTTACCTGATTTCCCACAAGGAACATCTCAGGGTTTTGTTTCATTTGGGGATTTTTTTTATTATTGTTTTTAGAGATGGTCTTGCTCAGTCACCTTGGCGGGGAGTGCAGTGGCATGAGCATAGCTCACTCTAAGCACAAACTCCTGGTCCTCCTGCCTTTACTTCTAAAGCCCTTTGGTAAATGCTTGAGGAAAAAATAAAAAAGCTGCAGTATATAATACCATAGTATGGATTACTTTTCAGCGGACTACTTTCATTCTAACAGGAAAAGAATTATTGAATGATAGAGAAATTGCCCTTTCACCATTGTTAAGCATTCGCTGGGACACGCAGGAACTAGTGACACTATATGAGAGGCCAAGGAGCTGGAGGGGTCCTCCCACCTTGGCCTCGCAAAGTACTGAGATTACTGACATGAGCCACCTCACCCAGCCACATTTTTTCTTGTTTTAAAACACTTTATTGAGGTATGAATGACATAAAAAAAAGCTGAACTCATTTAATTTAAACAGCTTAGTGAGTGTGGCGATTGGCTTACACTGTGACATCATCACCACAATCCATGCCATCCTCACCTTATTGATTACTTTTATTTGGTGATGAGAATACAGCATAATATCCACCCTTTCGCTCATGTTTTAGTCTTCAAGGCAGTGTAGGCACTATGGGCAGTATGCCACACAGAAAATCTCTTGCACTTATTCATCTTGCATATCTGAAGCTGTTTTTCCCTTCTCTACTTGAGGTCTATTTTGTCGCAAGTGGAGATAAAAAAGGTTAGTATTCTAAAAGTGTCTTTGAATCTTTTCCCTTCTGATACAGACTTAATGAGGTGTTAGATATAAGGGACTGACCCCAAAGCATCAACTTCATTATGTCCTGCCTCATTCCAAGTCCTGACAACACACCTCTCTCCTCAAGCCTCAGTGAGGGGAGAGACACTGAGCTGTTCATACATCTCCATGCTTGGGATCTTGTTAGGTTAAAGAATTTACTTCTAAAGCCCTTTGGTAAATGCTTAAGGAAAAAAATAAAAAGCTGCTGTATACAATACCATAGTACGGATTGCTTTTCAGCAAACTACTTTCATTCTAACAGGAAAAGAATTATTGAGTGATAGAAAAATTGCCCTTTCACCATTGTTAAGCATTTGCTGGGACACGCAGGGACTAGTGACACTATGATTATTCACATGTGTGAACAGAATCTCTGACGGGGTTATAGATGATAACCAGACACCTATGCAGGAAAAATATTATGTAGGAAAAATAAGAAGAAAGAGACGTTTGCATGTAGTGATAATAATGACAATTCATACTGCAATAAAATATAGTAGGAGTATAGTAGTCATCACCTTATTTTTTGAGGGTTTACTGAATGCCAGGCCCCAGGGTAGGTATTATTCTGATATTATTTTGTTTAGTTACAACAACAAGGAAATTAAGAATCAAAAACTTGAGTAACTTGCTTTAAGTTCATCCAGTCTTTTCATTAGCAAACCAAAAATTTGCATTTGATATATCTGATATCAAAATCTATTTCCTCCCAGCTTTGCCCCTCACCCCAAGACTCTACAGGGCTTACATAAATGGCTCAATAACATAATAAAGAAGAAAGGGGTAATTCAACTTATATGTAGAGAATGTGTGAGATCTGGTCAGGGTGTGGGAGCTCCAGCCTGTAATCTCAGCACTGTGGAAGGCTGAAGTGGGACAATTGCTTGAGGTCAGGAGTTGGAGACCAGTCTAGGCAGTGAGACTCTGTCTCTACAAAAAAATTTAACAATTAGCCAGGCATGGTGGCAAGTACCTAGAGTCTCAGCTACTTGGTGGTAGCATCACTGGAACCCAGGCGTTTGAGGCTAGTAGTTGGGTAAAATGTAATCACTCCTAGTCCAAAGGTTTGCAAACCAGAGAGAGTCCATCCTCGTCTTTTAACTTGGTTCTTCTGTAGTGTTTGAAAAAAATTGTGTCCTGGAATGGTACATAGATACATATCAAAAGTAATATGACCTGCAAAATGTTCCACAGTGAGAGAAGAAAAAAAAAAAACACCACAATGATTTTCTACTTAATAAAAACAAAGCAAAAAAAAAGGTTTTTTTCAGCCTTGTTTCCAGGCCTCAGTGAGAAATCAAGTCCATGTCCCATTAAAACAAGGAAATAATTCAACCTTCAATGGGTTCCATTTCTCCGTATCTTCCATAATGCGGAATACAAGAGAGGAGGAGCACTTGCAAACAATACCAGCTTAGTCCATTTTTAGTCTTCCTCAAATGGTAAAGAAACACCAATAATTTGGGGGAATACCTCAGAGATGATGTTTTGCCTTCGATATTTTTAATATAAAACTTTGAAGTAATTATTTTATTTCTAAAAGTTTCTCAAAATATTCAGGTAGCAGACAAGAAAATAAATAAATATACTCTGTAACAGTTTCATTGTTTTACATCTATAAACATTCTTACCAAATTCTCATCTGTAACTATATCAAAAATTAAGTTCAAGGTGATTTTTATAACTTCACTTGACTATTTTAAGCCTACCAATGACAACATCCTTTTAGTACGCAACAACCCATACGGCAGATTCTTGAAAGGAAAGGACAGGAGAAAAGCCTAGTTAGACTCACAGCATGTTAGATCACCTTTAAAAGTACTCAAGTATTATAAAGTGACAACTGTTCATTTCAGAGAGGGTTCTGAATGCCTAGCAAAGTAAATACTTTTTTGAAGTAAAAAAGTAAATACTTATTTTTTGAAGAAAAAAGGGAGAAGCAATTACCCTTCAAAGTCCTCTTGTTAAGAGGGTAAGAACCTTTACATTACTGAGTTTCTTTGTGGGTATGATCCCTAGAAGGAACTTTAAAATCAGGAATTTGAGAAGGTATTTGTATGAATAATTGTCTGTAGAAAATTATCTTAAATCAGAATGTCACTTAAAAGGATTGCAAATTAAGATACAAATGATTAGAGTGTTGTCAGTACTTCTGGTTTCATTCACCCAATTACTTGACTTATATCAGTAATTCCTCTACATTGAAAAAAAAAGAAGCAATAAATAATAAAACATAAGATATTTAAATTACCTTTATACATGAATCTGGGGGTATTGCATTATTTTAGTGGTTGGTTCTCTTCTGGGGATCACACCCACAAAGACACATATGTGTCAATTCAGTTGGCAATGGATTACTAATATTCTGACGAGTAGAAGAAGGAATTCACAAGGACAAACATGAAATTAGCAGATGCAAAAGAGGGTGGGAGAGGATAGAAGCTGTTAAGTACACCCCCTCAAAGACAATCCTATTCCTAGAAGTTTTCTCAGAACACATCTTCGTCTAGCTTCTCCTTTGGTCATCAACTTCCATGTTTTGTCTGGGCTTTCTAAGTGAGTGTATTGGCTATACAAGTGGATCTGGCTTAATCCCTTATTGTGTCTGCAGGGGTCAGATTTCTCAATAAGAACTTGAGAAGAACAAGATTTTCATAGCCTTCTTGGGAGATGAAGGTGGAGAAAGCCAGGAAAAAAAAAAACACAAAAAACAACAACCTATAGCCACCACACACTTCTGCCTTTATATCACATTTTTAAGAAGCTCATTTTGATTTGATGAGAGTGAAAGACTTCAAATAGTTAGAGTTTTTCCTGAATTTAAGTCAAGGTCAGAATTCTGTCTCCTAGTTCAGTCTTTACCTAGCTGACATGAACACAAAATTTATCTGGAGTTCTTGTTTACATATGAGTCTCTAGGTTCCTGCGGAGTCATATGCTTCTAGTGGAGAGTCTTAAGGATCTGAATTATAATAAAAGCTCCTGTAACTGTTTATAATTGAGCACAATTAGGAGAAGTTAACTTGTGAGCCCCTTACCACACCTTACTTCTCCCCAACTCCTTGCCAGTTTTAACATGAAACCAGTGTTAGAAATAATCAGACTTACCGCATTTCTGAGCTAACTGGGAACAACCCTGAACGTCTTGTGAGCAACCTAACATATCTCAAGAAGTTACAGAAATCTTTAGTAGAAATGACATAAAAAATGTGAAGTCAAAAAATGTTAAAGTTGTGAAGGACCTTTGAGAGTAACTAGTCTTGATGCTTCACATTCAGATGGGATAGCTCAGAGGCGTGAAGCACGCTATCTTGGGTCATGGAGTTGGCAGGGGCAGAACTAGAAGTGAGCTCTCTTGACTGCAGTCCATCACTCTTCTATGTGATTGTTTTACCCAACCCAGTATTTTTGGTCAGGGTCAATTCGTTTTCCCCTTTGCTCTGAAACGCTATTATGATCAACCTCATGCCAACCAGCAGCTGCTTTCTCTAAGTAGTATTTGAATGCAAGGCTGAATCCTGAGGAGGAAATGGTTTTGCGGTGGTTTCACGTCTTTTCTACACTGTCTCCACCCACATATATGTATATCTCCCACATTCTTAACTGAATTACAGTCAAATGCTTCATTACAGAGTCTCAGCCGGGAGGACATGCCCTGGGGAGTTTATTCACAGACAAATGTATTATTCACAAGCTTGATCTGATCATACAAATTTGCACTATAACCACACACCCTGAGGAAATTTCTTTCATAAGCCTAAATGATTATGCCTAAAAGAATGGCGTAGAAGGAAAAAAAAAAAAAGGCATATGAGCTGAAACGGGGTGGAGCTATTGCCAGCTTGCATGCAGGAATCTCACAAAGAAAACTATTCTGAGCCCCTTCTCAACCTCTTACCTCCTCTAGGACACTATTTCCTTCTCTTTAAAGAGTCCCCTTCTGACAATTTTGAAGAGATGAGAGAATGATGAATTAAGTAGAATTGGTGAATTATTTTAATGATAGTTTCTATGGCAACGAAACTAATACTTTCTACATATTTTTTGTTTTAAGCAAAGAAGCATTAGGCAAATAATTTATCTGAATAGTGAATGTGGGGGAAAAAAAGCACAAAGAAAACCCTAGAGGTATTTTATCATATGATATGAAAAAAGATTTGTACATTAGCATTCCACCTACAAATGAAAGTTTTTCTATTTAGAGCAAAAGTAAACATTTTCTTTTTTTTTTTTTTGAGTTGGAGTCTCACTTGGTCGCCCAGACTGGAGTGCAGTGGCTGCTCCTGGCCACCGCAGCCTCGCCTGCTGGGCTCCGGCGATCCTTCTGCCTCAGCCTTCCAAGTAGCCGGAATTACAGGCATGCGCTGCCACGCCCGGCTGATTTTTTGATTTATTGTAGAGATGAGGTCTCGCTGCCCAGGCGGGTCTCGAACCTGTGGGCTCAGGCAATCCACTCATCTCAGCCTCCCAAAGGCACGGGATTACAGGCTGAGCCACCGAGTCCGTCTAAAAGTAAACATTTTCATGGCATGGAAGTTTCCTGCATTCCTTGACCCAAAGAATTTAACCTAAACCCAGGCCTTTAAATTCTTCAGACCTAGGCCTCCTTGGGTTCCTCTTGAAGTAGGTTGCAACCTAACCCATAATATCAAAAGTGAATGTTTGATTTATTTATTTATTTGCAATTCTCACCTCTGCAGGATTCATATGGTCACTCTCTAAGACCTGCCCTGATTCTAACTGACCAGCTTAAAGGGACAAAGCCACTGCATTCACATAACGTTTTTACGTTGAGTATTGGTCAGCAAAATGCTGTGCAATTGATACTTCTACTACTTCCAACTCCAGCTCTGCAGAGAGAAACCTATCTATTATTAAAAACCCTATTAGTAGTGGTAAGATTGCACTGCTCTCTCTCACTACAGCTGCTGAGTGTTATCTAATTGGTTTTTATTACTTCGAAAACCCTGGGAGTGTGGAGCTCAAATGCACATTTGCTAACAGTTGTGTTCTTTCCTCTTGTGCTCTTTGGAGATGTTTTTAGATCATTTAGATTTTGTCAGCAGGAAAGAGGGAAAATATTAGAGAGCATTTTCGAGAGCACCTGGAAAGGGGCTACTGATCTTAAGATTGGGTTAGTCGTAACTCCTGAGAGACTAAACGACATGAATGCACAGCACAGGTGTGGCCTTTCCCATTATTTTCTGAAGTTCAGAGACTGCCTGCTTCCAGAATTATGGCATTATCAATTTCTTATGTGAAGTCTATTTTTGTTCATTTTCTATAGACTTGGTCTTATTTGCATTTTTAATTGATAGTGATAAACTGAATCCTCTGTTTTCATTTATATGGGGCAAGTTAATGATGGACTTTGTTGCTTGTACTGGCCATGTGCAAATTGTCTTTTTTGGACTCTTATATGTGTTATCAGAAAAGATACATCCTGTGACCAGCCTCAGTGACAACTAGCTCTTTTTATCTTGAGTTTGCCTTGAGATGTGCTATAGTTTTTGCTTAAAATTATTATTAAAGAGGAAGAGTCTTGCTATTCAGAGCAATAATAGCAGCAGCAGCAGCAGTAGTAGTAGCATTAATATTTTCCCTGGTGATTTTTGCCCTAAGGTCTTTCTTGCTTTTCTCTACACACTTTGAGCTCATGTACATTCCAAACCATCCCTATTTTCTGTCAAGCTTGCGTTATACTTCAAGGCTTGATTTGTGAACTTTCCATTTGATGTCTCATTTAGTTCACGGTCTTCTTTTTTCTTTTTCTTTTTTTTTGAGTCAAAGTCTCATTCTGTTGTCCAGGCTGGAGTGCAGTGGCACACTCACAGCCACCCTAGTGATGACCTGCTGGGCTGTAGTGATCCTTCCGCCTCAGCCATCTAAGCAACTGGAACTACAGGCGCGCGCTACCACGCCTGGCTAATTTTTGATTTATTGTAGAGATGAGATCTCCCCAAGTTGCCTGGGTTGGTCTCAAACCTACAGGCTCAGGCAATCTACTCACCTTGGCCTCCCAAAGTGCTGGGATTACAGGCTGAACCACCAAGCCTGGCACGTCTTTCTTCCTGACTTCAGAAACCAGGGTTCCATTTTAACCTCCTCACTGAAACGGCTTTACATCTAAAATCATATTCAGTGCCTAATATACTGCTTTCATTAAAAAAAAGGGGGAGGGAATTTTTACTTTGCCTTTAACAATGTGTTCCTCAGTAAGTAATAATTATAGCAAAGTTTTTTGAACACTTACTGTGTACCAGATGCTGCTCTAATCACTTTAAATGCATAGTTAAGTCATTGAAGTATTTCACTAATTCACCGGATTCCCACAACATACTATCGGGTGAAGAGCATTGTACTTCCAATTTATAGATAAGGATATTGAGACACAAAGAAGTGAAGTCACTTATCCTAAACCTCCAACATATCAGGGAAGCTGAGACTCCATTCTGGATGGTTTCAGAAGTCCATAGGTCTCTGCTTCCAGCAACATTCTGTGCTGCTTCTCAGAATTCCTCTGGCTTGTCATTGGTGATGTCCTTGCCTCATACCTCTTGGTCCAAATTCATCCAAACCAACATCAGTTGAGTGCCCAATAGGGGCCAGTACATACTCTCTTTCCTGGTCTCTTCTTATCCCCTTGCTCATTAATTGTATTCAGGAGAGACAGATTAAAGTTAAAATTATGTTGTGACTTTTAAGGTCTAGGAACTCTTTTCTGGATGGGGAGAAGAGCTGTGATGGGAGCACTGAGGAGCGGCACTCTCAGTCCTGCCCCATTTCCTAATTATTAATAATTTCACTGTGATCCTCTCAATGCCCCAGTCTCATCACCGTAAATTTATTCAATTGCTCCCTTTTCTTTGACCTCCAAATCTAATCAGTTACTAAATGTTACTAATCTCCCTCTTTAAAATTTATCTCCATGGCCATAACTCTACCCTAGGCTCTAATCATATCACTTCTGGATTGTAGCACTGGCGTCAAAAAGGTCTCTGTTCCCACAGTTTCTGTCCATTCTAAACCAGTTATTCATGATCATTAAGCTCTAGCCTCTAAAGCACTCTTAAGCATCTTGGGTAATCCAGGTCAAATACTAACTCCTCTCTGAAGTCCTCCCAATCATTCCATAGTTTGTTGCCCCTCATCTCTGGTCATTTTGGGACCAAATAGTATTATGTACATGTTTGTCTCCTCTTCACCTCACAGCTGTTTAAAGTTCTTGTGGTCTGACCTGTCTGTTATTCTTCTTTGTATACACAAAGTCCAGCAGTATGTCGGAGACACAATAATCACGCAGTTCAACTAAGAATGAAAATACAGTAAAGTATGAGAACAAATGAATAGGTGAACAAATAAAGAAAATATAACTTTGCAGGGACTTACAGTTGCCTACTGTACCAAGTCCAAACTTCTCAGCATGGTCACAGAAGCCTGGTGATCTTTCCTTCCTTCCATTAAGCTTGTTTCTAATGCGTGCTGGTTTGCCTAAGCAAATGCATGTATAGTTCCGTTCACATAACATTTTTTTCTCCCTGTTTTAACAGTTCAAGGCATCCCCTTCTCTTAGAACATCCTTTCACACATTTCTCCATCATTTTCTTTCTGTACAAAGTCTGTACTACTTATGTTCACTTCTGCCATTCACCATACTCTTATTTACATAAATAATGATCCCAGTAGACTAATGAGGATCTGTCATTTTCATGAGTGTTTACTGAAATGAAACTGTCCACTTAGGAGTTAGGGTAATTTCATCTAGCATATTTGACATCAGGTGTCCAAGACTGCAGTTTCAACTCTTATCTATGACCTACTGTGAGTCTTACTATACTCATTTGTAAATGGAAATTAAAACTGTTAGTTACTTCACAAATTCTTTGTAATAATTAAATAGTCTCTCTATGTAAAAGATACTTTGAACAAATATTTTGAAAATAATTTTTACACTATAAAGTATTACATAAATGTTGTTGTAATATAAGGGGAACCCTCCTAAAGAACAGAATTTATTTATAAAAATTTGTGTATTTATTCTTACATGCTTAAACTTCAGTTACCTTCAAAATGCTCTCTCTTTGATCCAGTACATTTATTGGGACACTTTTTCTGCTGCTCACACAGTTTTTTAACTCATCAGTTTTGATGTCTTTTGGTGATTCTGCCTTTTTTTTTTTTTTTAACCTCTTCCATGCTGGTAAGTGTTTTCCTTTTTGGGACTTTTTTCATCCAGGGAAACAGCAGTAAAAATGGTGACTCAGGACAAGATCAAGTGAATAGGGAGGCTGGGGCCCAGGGATCTTGTCATTTTTTGGTCAAAAACTCTGAACATTCAGCACCACAGTGTGAGCAGGTACACTCATCATGAAATAGGCAAATACACTGAAAGAATCTCCAAAAAAATAAATACACTGAAGCTGGACACAGTCTTTCACAACAACACTAGCCGGTACACTGATGCCAATGGGTTTCTAGAATACTTACCTAGCAGGAGAAGACTGTACTACAAAGGGGCCAGTTCTTAGAAAAAAAATTTCTGATTTTTTTTATGGGTCTCCATTGTAAATGCTTGTAACTGCTTTTTCAAGACTCCAAACAAAAGACAAACAAAGAAACAAATGTCCCTTACATCATTGTTGTATTACTTGACTCTAAAGCTTTCATGTCTCTAAAGACTTTCTTTCAGCTATCCCCACTAAATTAACCTTCTCAGCAAATAGCACTTAGTTTGTTTACAAATATGCTATTTATGGAGAAATTTTATGATTTCTAAACCTTACAACAATCCTGGATAGTCAAAACCATCATCCTCCATCAACAAATAAATAAACTGAGGCTAAAACAAGTCAACTTTCTTTCTTTTTTTTTTTAAACTGGAGTCTCACTCTTGTCACCCAGGATGGAGTACAGTGGCACACTCATGGCCACCGCAGCATCGACCTGCTGGGCTTAAGCGATCTTTCTGCCTCAGCCTTCCACGTAACTGGAACTACAGGCATATCACCACACCTGGCTAGTTTTTGTGATTTATTGTAAAGACGAGGTCTCACCAAGTTGCCCAGGCTGGTCTCGAACTCCTGGGTTCAGCAATCCTCTTGTCTTGGCCTCCCAAAATGCTGGGATTACAGGCTGAGCCACTGCTCCCAGCCAAGTCAACTAAATTTCATATGATGACAGGAATAGTAAATTGGGAGTTGTTAGTTCAAGATTCTCTCACACAGAAGTCCACATCCTAATCATGATACCAGGATCCCTGTGTGACTGAGGGCTATTATTTGTTTTTAGTGATAATTCCATTTTACAGTAGGCACAGCATCGCTGTAGGTAGCTCATAGGATATGAAAGGAGACAAAGGAATCCCATGCCAATCTGGGTGTCTGGCGTTGAGCATTGTCCTGTTGGGGTCAGCAGGTTGGCTTCTTGCCATCCAGGGATGATGCCTTTTATAATGAGGAAGTTAAAAAGATAATTATGGAAATTAATTCCTGAACTGCTGTGGCCTGCGAACTCTACCAAGCAGAACTCTGAATATCAAGGGCAGTGCTGCAATGCAGATCAGAAACAAGAAAGCCTTACCTTAGCAGTCTTAGATAGGGAACTGAACCGTTTTTATACAGTCCCAGACAAACAACCTTATCGAGAGAGAGAGAGAGAGGTCTGTGTGTGTATGTGTGCTCATGTATATGTGTGTGTGTGTGTGTGTGTGTGTGAGGAGAGAGAGAGAGAGAGAGAGAGAGAGAGAGAGAGAGAGATGGTATCAATGCATGCATCTGAGAATTCCTATCACCTGATGCATACAGATGGCCCATTAACCAATTAACTCATTGGACTAAATAGGCTAAATCAAACTGGATGACATCAACTTGCTCTAAAGGAATAGAAATAAATTAAGATAAGTGTGTTTTAAATGCCAATAAGAATGACTAGATGAAAAAAGAAAGAAGGAATGAAAAGAGAAAACAGAATCTAATCCCTAATCTACTCATTCCTTCTCATTCCCAGAAACTGCCTAATCCATTTTTCCCAATAAAGTAGAACATACCCCAGTTTGAAAAACCCTGTCAGCGCCACATCACTTTGCACACTAAGTCAATGTCAAGCTCAATACATGAAGAAATTTAAGATCATTGCTGAGAATTGCATTTTTTAGGATTTTAAGTGTTCTTTGGCCATAATATGATTTCTACCAGTCCAGACTCTTTCCAGCCCTATGCTTCAGCTAATATGAAGAACAATTAGCATATTCCAAATATGGATTCTGAGAATTCATTCCAGAGACATTTATCCTGGAATTCTGTGTGGTTTAGAAGGAAATGTCCACAAGCAATATCCATGTATTACTAAAAATGAAAGAAGAGAGAACCACGTACTTCTATTTTCTAATACTGCCAAGGTGCACACCTCCTATAATTTTCAGAGACCCACACTATAATTCACTCTGTCCTATGATCTGCCTCTTTTCTCTCTCTCATTAGATTTAATTCAGTAATCACACCCTACAAGCCATTCAAGCAGAAATACCCTTGCTGATTGCAACTTTTACGGCGAGTCCATGAATATTGCTGTAATATGTATGTATGTATATCTGTGTCTGCCGCAAGAGAAAGAGAGAGTATATTGCCTCGTCAGCAGCTGCCTTCTCTCTCTTATTTGATTTCCCCATCTACTCCCCTTTTTTTCCCACTTTGTGTCGATGGACTTGGGAAGTCATTCCTCCAGAGAACGGCATTAGTATAAGATGCATCCTTCCTCACGAGTCACCACTTAGTGTGGAATTTGTTTCGTCCTTTCACTTTTTAAAAAATTATTCATCCCTGAGCCAGACATACACCATCTTCCTCCCTTGGAAAGACCTGAATATTCTTTAAGCTCTTGGCCCTTGACCCTGCTGTGCTTCCACAATGAGATGTCACCCTCAGCCTTTTCCCCTTGCATTTTATTGTCTTTCTATGCTTGCTTTTTGTCCACATTGCTTTTGACTTTTTCACTTATCCTCCAATTTGTTTCCTGTATGTGATTATCTCTTGCTTGTCCCCAAGTGAACATGTGAACATGGTGTCTTTTTGCCTTCCTTACCTCTTGTGTAGCATGTACATGTCAATTCCCATTTCCTCTGGGAGAGGTTTAAGCAGTTGCTGAATGGTGTGAGCATTTTGACTTGGAAGATGTATATGCGTCTCTCCACTACCTTGTTTCATATCTTTATGCATGAGCAGCGTCACTCAAGCCGAGCTAAAGCTTGGCAGCCTGAAACTGCACAACGCACAGTCCATTAAAAAAAAAGGTTTGAGTTCCCAAATGAATATGCAGCATTGATTTGTATGGTGGAGACGTTAAAGGGCCTGAAGAGGCTAAGATTTTGTATTTTTAATAATTTTCTTTTATTCAAGAGCTTAAAGAATTGTTGATTTACATTCTAAGGGATCAAGGTGGAAGCCATTGCACAATATGAAGCATTTTGTGCCTTCATATTGTGCAATAAGACTAAAGATTCTAAAGGCGTCTTCTGACAGAAGAGCAAAATAAATCAGCAAATCTCAAAGGTGGTGGCAACACCATTTGGGGCAAGGGCAGTGCCACTCATTTGATATCAATTTGTCTTGTACTTCTTGATCTAGCTCCTTTGTGTTGCTTGCAGCTATGGTCATATCATATCCTATTTTCTCTTCCCAACAGTAAATAAATTTGTTCTCTTTCTGTAGTTAGAAATGATAACAAAACATGAGAAAGAGAGAACTAGGAAAGAGCAAAATGCACAGAAAGCAGTGTTCTAGGATGTTCTAGTCGCATCTGTACATTTAGTAAGTTTTATTTACTTGCACTAATTTGGGTTGGTGCATACTTTTATCTTGCATTTATTTATATATAACCTATATTATATGTGTATATAATATATGTTAGTAAGGAAGGAAAAAGCAAAAGGAGAGGCAAGAATAAGAATATATGGCAGTAAACACAGATTATTTCTCCTTTATTTTATTTGTTTATTTTAGAGGGGCAGATTTAAATTTATGTATTTATAGGTACAACATGATGTTTTGAAGTATATATATATACACATTGTGGAATAGCTACATTTAGCTAATTAACATATGTATCGGCCATCATGCTTCTCTGTAAGCTCTGGCCCCTTCCCAATCTGGGGGAGGTGGATCCCCCTTTTCGCTCTCTTTCTCTAATCTACTTTCTAAATAATCCACGTTTTTCTAATCTAAAAAATATGTATTACCTCACATAGTCATCATTTTTGTGACATCTGCTTAACGTCAACGCTTTTAGCATTTTTCAAAAATACATGTGTGGTCATTAACTCTAGTCATCATGCTGTATAATAGATCTCTTGACAAATCGTTTCTTCTTAATAGAAGAAATTAATTACATGGATACAAGATGGATACTATCAAATAACCCACAAGAATATTAAAATTAAAACTTATTTTTATCACTTTTAAGAAACTGTGTCCTAAGAAAATAGGAGAAAGGAGAGGAAAACTAATATTTACTAAGCATCTACTATGTATTTAAACACAGAGTTGACTGCATTCATATAGAAGAGTTCATTTAATCCTCTCAGTAGTCCTACAAATAAGTGGTGCTAGCCCTATTTTTATAACTATGGAAATTCGGACTCATAAATTAAGTTCTTGAAACTGTAAAGGTACATCACACTAGTAAATAGAAAGAGAAGGTTGATTTCAGATGAATTGATTTTAAAAGATATATTTTTAATCTATTTAAGTACATTTTTTTCTATCCATGATTAAATATCTTCTTTATTATTAGGTTACTATCTGTAGGTGAGAATGACATACTAGGCAATGCCATCCCCCTTCTAGACTATGACCTGGCAACCTTGAACTCCCTGCCCAGACCCATTTTCAAGGTCTGCTTTGGCCTTTTTTTGCCTGTTCTCACAAAGGCTGGCTAAGTGTAAACATGTGACTGAGAGGCCTCACAAATGTCTGTAGAACTGAGGCTGGGACAGGTTGAGGGGCAACTCTTTTGTTTCCACCTTCTTCAGCTGCAGAATGTCAAGGGGTTGAAGATTCTAAATTAAGACTCAGTCTTCTTGGAGGATGTAATGGTATTATTTCAATAAGTAGTACATAGGACTCCCCTGGTAATATTGCTCTGGATCTCAAATATAACAAAACAATCTTGTTCACAGAATGGGAGAAAATATTTGCAAAACACATATCTGATAAGGAACTTGTATCCACAATACATAAAAAATCCTTACAACAACTCAGCAATAATAATAATTTTTTAAAAGTCCTAAATATCACTACTCTGGCCGTCTTTTACTAAAGAGGAAAGCACTCACCCTGGTACCATTAGCTTTTATGATAATTTTAAACATCATTTCTTATGATACTTATTTCTCGAGCTCCCTCCAGGGAGAACAGGGAGCTCTTTAGCTCTGACCTCTCAAAAGCAGGATCTCTGGAACACCAGCATCCCCACACACATTCCCTTAGTTGGCAGACATACCAGCCAGTTTGTATTCTTTCCCTGGATTCCATAGACATGACAGCTTATGATTGGGTAAGCTGTCTTTATTGATAAACTTTCTTTATTGATAACCTTTAGAACGGTAAAAATTAAATAAACAAATGCAAAATGGTAAATGTAGTGTTTGGCACAAGAATACAGTTTCACATAATAGATCCCCAATAAATGGTCATTTTCTCCCTCCCCCTTCCCTTATGCCAGAACAATCCTTTTATATTAGTTGGGAAATGGAAGTATCCCATACTGGGGCCAATTATTGTTTTTTCTCCCATCGTTCAAGTTCCTCCAGCACATTTACCACCCTCAACCACTGAATAAACTGAAGATGCTAGTGAGGCAGTTGATGCCTTTTTCAGGACCCAAAGCAATCAACCTAAACACTCAATTCAACTCAAGAGCTGTGTCCCATCCTGCCTTTTCCTGTCTGTATCCTTTGTCTCACTGTTTAGTTCTCACCCCCACCCTTTGCACTCACTTTCCCCGAAGTGTGGTCACTACATCTCTGTCACTGAGCTTTTAGTCAGATGAATGTAAAACACTTAATCAAGAGACCTGACCTGAGTTGGTACAAAATGTCACAGCCCATTTGCTTAAAAAATATCTATATAAATAAAGTCATCTACCCTGTTTATCTCTAGCTTTCCACAGACAATGGCAGTTGCTGATTTTAATCTATTGCCATGAAGTGTTGCTTAGCCTCAAATCCACTGCCTTTCTCACACCTGAATGCAGAACTGATACTAGGAGAACAAGCAGCTTTGCCCATTGCTTCAGCTAGAGGTGTGGGAGCTTATCTTCCCATAGAGAATTTTCCATTTCTAGTTCTCTGCTTCTCATGCTCTTAGCGTATAGAGGGAGACTTAAATTTGGAATTGCAGTGCTTCCTTTTTCTGCATTAAATCAAAATGCACTGTGTGATGCACACACTTTGGTACATTTCATATTTAAATATGCATGGCTTTGTACAGGACAGTATAGGAAGATAAGTATGCCCTGTGGTCCTGGCTGTGTTTTGAAACTAAGAGTGAAGGAAGAGTGTATCCAGGGGCAAGTATTCTGAAAATACTATTATTAGGGGCATTTCTCTGTTGATTTCTTAAGCAGCCTCTGTGTTAATAAGAGTTTTGGTATTAGGATAGC
The DNA here is from genome assembly GCF_000164805.1 of Carlito syrichta. NCBI lineage: Eukaryota > Metazoa > Chordata > Mammalia > Primates > Tarsiidae > Carlito > Carlito syrichta. The sequence goes on from NW_007246057.1 coordinate 75,633, forward strand.
TTAATGAGGTGCTAATGAGAGAAGAAGAACAGAGCCCTCTGTTAAGTCTCACATCCTGCATTGTTTACAAGGGGTCAAATGTTCTTTGTGTATTTCTACATGAGCAAAATAATTACAGAACTTTCTAATTTCATTTCAAATATCATCCAGTCAACCTGTTTTTAGCACACACACACACACACACACACACACACACACACACACACACACACGATTCAAGTTGGTACAGGCAGAATGGACTAGAAGCAGATTATATAAACTAGAAGGAAGCTGATCCCCTCATCACTATTCATTTCTCCTGGAGTTAACTGCAGACTTATCGACAACGAATTTGTGCTCAGCTTGAGTCAGTCACATATTTCATTCAGAACCGACAGGTTACAATCTACCTATTGGCATCCTGCTGGTCTCACATATGACACACTTGTGATAACTGTTGCATGCTGGACATGTACGAGATGAACATCTTTGGAAGGCATTTCCTCAAAACTGTTTTAAAAAACATTATACTTAGGAAACAGGGTTTGCCTTAAGCCCAGGAGAAGAAAGATGCGTAAGTAATTTAAGTAGCACTGAGAGTACCCTTCCACACTAAGAACAAGGAAGTGACACAGAGTAAGTTCACAGCCCACATAATAAAACTTATTTATTGTATTTATTTATGTAGACAGTGTCTTGCTCTGTTGCCCAGACTGGAGTGCCGTGGTGTGATAATAGCTCACTGCTGCCACTATCTCCTGGACTGAAGTGCTCCTTCCACCTCTGCTTCCCCTGGAGCTAGGACGACAGTTACACACCACCATGCCTGCCTAATGGTTCATTTTTACTTTTATGGAGAAATGGGGTCTTGCTATGTTGCCCAGCCTAGTTTCAAATGCCTGGGATCCAGTGATTCTCCCTCCTTGCCTCCCAAAATGCTAGGATTACAGATGTGAGCCACCATACCTAGCCCTGTTTATTTAATAAAGGCTACACTACTAACCCTTACACAATTCGAAAGCAGGCTTCCATATAAATGTCACTAATATATCGACTCCATCATTCAATTCATTTCCTGGGGAAATTAAGTAAATAAATTCAGCAAACATTTGTTATCTATTATGGTTTTTGAGAATTTATTTTTGACTTAAATCTGCATGGTATGCTACCAAATGTACTAAGATAACATTTTGGCAAAAACGTTGCCAAAGACAAAATTATGGTAATTCCTTAGGTAGATATGATTACGGTTTTTTAAAATTTCCATTCCATCATTGCAGTGTAACTATCATAAGGTACCACCCCCACGCAGATACTTAAGAGGCTCTCAGGGAGCAGTTCCATCCAGTCTGGAAGTATAGAGAGACTGCTATGAAGAAGTTGGCATTAAAGTTTGGCGCACCTTTGAGAAAGTGGAGTAAAGGAATAATGAAACTCAGTTTCATTATTGGACTTGGAAGCTGTGTTTTAAAGGAATCAATCAGTGATAAGTTATCAAGATTAAGAAAATTCTGGGTCATTTTCTGAAAGGAGTCTGTAGTTTTATTTAGCTGGAATTTTGATCATGCTGCTTCAATTCTATGCCAGGTAGGGTCTTAAGTGTCAGGTAAAGTAATTAGGATGTAATTGAAAGTAGTGAGTGGCTAATGATGGTTTTTGAGCATAGAATAATAAGATGATAGCTGTATTCTAAGAAGATTAATCTGTCAGCAGTGTGTAGAAGTAAGAAGACTGAATATTTCAGGTAAGGGGGCAACATGTGTCTCAATTACAGTGATGCTAGTGTAGAAAGAAATCTATTTTACAGATACACTCCACAAGCTGTCCTGGTACACCATATGTGACAATATCGGGAAAGGAAAGCACCTGAGAAGATTCAGATCTGTACAGTTTAGAACCGAGGGCTGACATAGTTGTGGCAAATTGAACAGCAAGAGACATTCAGAAGAGAAGAACACGTGGAGAGAAAGGAGTAATAGCTTGGGGTGTTTGAGAAATGAATGGTGTATCTAGGAGATTTTTACAAAGAGGATAAAGAATTATGGATGGAGGTGTGCAGATGAATTGGGCTAGAGATAACGACTTTATGGCCATACACAAAGAGATGACATTTAAAGAAGGGAATTGATTAAATTACTCAGGAAAAGACTACACACATTGTAGAGCAGAAGCATCCTATATACTTTGGGGGCACATACCTTTAGAAAGTTTTAAAAAGTAAGGAATTGGTGAAACAATTAGGGGAAAGTACATTCTCAGAAGGAAAAAATAATTTTAAAGGCAAAGCAAGTACAACTACAAAAGAGAGATGAGAAAGAATGAGCACCTCCCCCACCAAAGTTATTGGATTAGATTGTTAGAGGCTTCTTGGAGACTTTCAGGACAGCAATTTTAGAAGTAGAGAATTTAGATGTGTAAGTGATAAGAAATGAATAATGGGAGAAGATGGAGGAAGTGTTTTTAAGTGTTTGTAGTATATGGTTTTAGGAGTCTAGATTAAGAAATTAGAGACAGAGGTAATTTTATGGGGTTAAGCAAAGGAGGAGCTATGTATGTGTTGTCTGTGTGTGTATATATGTGTGTATAGTTTGGTTGCTTTGTTTTTATCTTTTTCAGTTACTTTTTGGTTTGTTGGGATAAGGAAGAATTGAATATGTGTGTGGAAAGTGGACACAGAAAATGAGGAAAGGAAAACTGAAAATGGAGCAGGGATGAGAGCGAAAGAGGGAGAGAGTGAGAGAAACAGAGAGAGAGCGCCACAGAGAGAGAATAATTAATGGGTTAAGATTCCTCAAGAAACCAAAGTAGTTACATTAAAAATTCTCAGTGATGATAGTGATTAAGTCTAAAAAGAAGATGGATTTTAATTTATTTTTCATTTGTGATTAAAGAGAGATAGACTGTTGTAGATAAAGAGAAATGTCGAGGTAGAGAGAAAAATATATTGTTCTTTGAGATTTTTAACCTAAGAGACAGTGAAGACCATAAGTCCTAAAGAGAAAGGAAAACAGGGAAGAAAAATAGTGGAAGAGGTATGCTCAAAAAGTTTTCAGATCCAGTGTTCTTAATTCATTCAGGGAGATCAATGGACTATATCATACCAACAACAATAGCAGAATTGTTCCTGCCCACTTCAGCTGTCATAGCCTTAGATTCACAGAGGAACCGTCCCCTGGCTCCAAACACACAAAATCATAATTGCAAGTAAAATTGAACAGACTTCAATATTTTTATTTTCAAAATGGAGCAAACTTGTCCACTGTATGCAATTAAGAGCAATATGCAAGAACATTTATTTAAGGGGAAAAGAGAGAAAAAGAAAGATGAGAGTGACCTAGGAGGAGGATCAGAAGCAGAAGGGAGATAAAATGGAAACCATTCACTCAACCTTCAGGGAAACAATCTTTTTTTGGCAGAGAGGCCAGAGCTTTATAGCTATTGAATTTTAAACTAATTAGAATGGGAATTTCCTCCGTGTCCGCCTTAGGTAAAAATGGAAACTGTTGATGGCAGGAACATCTATGTCTTGATCTAGAAATTTAGTTGTAAATGTACACATCAGGATAAAGCTGGTTTTGACATTTCTGAGAAAAGCTGGGGTATTAGTCAGGGTTTCCTGGAGAAACAGAACCAAAGGACATATATAGATATATATGAGGGGATGTGTTAGGGAATTGGCTCTCACACTTCTGGAAGCTGAGAAGTCTCATGCTATGCCATCTGCAAGCTGGAGAACCTAGGAAACCAGTAGTATAATTCAGTCTGAGTCTGAAGGCTTGATAACCAGAGGAACCTACAGTAGAACTCTCAAGCTGAGTCCAAAGGTCTGAGAACCAGGAGGGTAACTCGTTTAAGTTCTGGAGTTCAAAGGCCTGAGAACTTGGAATTTTGATGTCTTGGGGCAGGAGAAGATAGATATCCCAGCTCTAGATGAGGGAACAAATTTGCCCTTCCTTTGCCTTTTTGTTCTATCCAGGCCTGAAGAGGATTCAATGATGTGTGCCCCCATTAGTGACGAGGAATCTTTATTCAGTCTACTGATTCAAATGCTGATCTCTTCTGGAAACATCTCAAAGACACGCTGAGAAATAATGTTTTACTATTTGGGCATCCCTTAGTCCAGTCAAGGTGACCCAAAATTAACTATCATAGCTATAGAGAACAACATTGGTTTGTCATAACCAGCATGTTCTCAAGAGAGTGCTAGCTTTGCAGTTAGTGCAAGAACTCTTCTTCATAAACACTAACTACCTTAACATCTCTTGGTTCAGACCTCTGACCTGTGCAGATTACCCTTCCCGAATACTTATTTCAAAGACAGCCTTCTCAAATTTGCAAGATGACCATGTAGTCTTTAGGTCAAATGAACAGAATTTGGTTAGCATTGAGTAGTGAATTCAATATAAGAAAACACTAAGCAGTAAATTCCACTGAAATCCTGGGGAAAGTTTGGACACTGCCACCCCAGGCAGGATTAGATTCGATTTGCCTAACAAATATGAGGATGATGATTTTATGATCAACTAAGTTCTAAGCGATAAAGGACTTGCACTTTGATACAGACTAAACTTTTTAAAATATACATTTCCCCCTTCAGCCCTTCTTTCTCCAAAACAAGGAGTTTTTTAAAGATACGACATTCCAGGCCTACTTACCTAATTGCTATGCACCAGCAATGTCACAGATGAATTAGTTGTTCCCTTCAATTCTGCACAATATGTAACAGTTCCTTCTGTGAAATTGCTGATGTCTTTAGTAACCCTCCAGACACTGACTAGAGCTCAAGTTAACTGGAGAGACCCACTGAGTAGGTCTGTATTTGTGCAGGATTCCTTTTTCTCTCTCTTTTATCCCAGCCATTGATCAGGAATAAAGACTTGTATATTAGTTGTATTATGCACATCTACTGAAACCTCTAACTATTGGGAGCACACAGAATGGTCTCATCTTGACATTATCACCTCCCACTCCCATCCTAATCACTTTTTTAAAAAAATTTGCTTTAAAATTGCCTGGAAGCTTCACGGTTATAACTACATTGGCCTTCCATTGGCAGCTGCCCTAGGAATCTAGGAATTGGCTCATGTAACCACTTGCTCGTTAGGCATAAATGAATCCCCTGAGTTGACATGGAAATCTCAAAAGAAATTTATGATTTTGATATAAGGCCAAGAGAACTCATCAACTATGCTAAGACTGCCCTATGATTAGCCTTCCCATACCCTTCTGACTGGCCAAACCCCAGAAAGGTCAAGCAGCCTCAAAGGAGCATTTAATAAATACTTTAGTTCCAAGATAATATACATGTCTGGCAAAGAGAAGATAGCAAGCAAGAGGTGATAATTAGAGCATTCTATTCTCTTTAGGGTCTTGAAATCTTTGACAAAATTTGCCTTATTTTGACTGAATAGAGATCACTTATGAGCCAGGCTGGTTATGGGCAGCTGCCTATGTACTGTGATTTGATAGAAGACTGGACTGGGACTCTGCTTCCAAAGTTACAATATCCACCTTTTTACCATGGCAACGTCTTTCTATTGGGTTTTGGCTCATATACTTAGATTGAGCACACAGTTTCAAAGGCAGAACACACCACACAAACTCAAAGTCCCCTGATGGCAAAAACCTTATAATGTAAGATATGTGCTTGACAGAAAAATGGTTGGTGGATTTCTAAGCCCCTAATGCCTACATTGCATTTTATGAATTCAATATCGAATGATATATTTGGGTTATGGGTTACACAAAGCCCTGAACCTTCAGTAAGTATAGCAGATTGTGGTTGAACATAGCAAGCTCAAAACAGAGACAGATAATAAAAATATTCCACTTCTTCAAAAAGTAGTTTAACTAAGAAACTGTACATTGATAAAGCATGATGAAGAAGCATATTGTGTTTGTTTAAATGATACAAGAATTACCTTTTCGATGATTTGCATAGAATAGCATAATCAAATGTCCTAGCAGCTCCCTAAGTTTTTATTTTCATTAAAGTTAATGAAAATAAGTTTTGTTTTGCTTTAGTATCTCAAGATAAAACATTTTTTAAAAAATCACGGGAAAAATAAGTAGGACAAATCTAAGTTGGGATATTACTTAAATAATTAAGTTTGCATTTTGATTAACCAAAGTAAACAGAGTACATCATTCTTATTGTGTTTAGTTTTGTCTTAATTCTTGAAGAACTACCCTTGAACAAGAAATTAATTTTTTTGGCTTCTATATAAGTTATTATTAAATTCATAATGTCATTTGCATATTATACAATGATATGTATACATTATCTTCTGTTTGATGACAAATTTTGTAAAAGTTAATGAGAGTCGATAGAGTACTAAGACATGGAGATTTAACTTTATATATTTGCATTTTATTTTGATATCTTGAATCAAAATTATAATCAGTTTTTTAGTTGAATGATCTCTTGTAAGTAATGTCATGACACTTGTAATATAGATACAATATTAAACCTATAAAAAAATAAATCCTTTATTCCAAGTAAATGACAATAGTTTTGTGAGGTCACTTATTGGAAAGTTGAGTCCAAGGATATTAACAGGTATACGTGAAGAAAGGTTAGATATTTATTAATGTTCCTGCAAGTCATCTGTGAAGAAAATATGTAAACTTATTTTTTTAAATGAAAGTATGTTTCATTTTATTTTACATTTTAACTCTATAGTCACCAGTCATTAGTTATGAGATGACTGTATCATTCAAAGCAAGATTTAAAAGGACTGTAACAGAAGTGGAAATTGCGTAAGTGGCTTGTATGTCTTTATCTATCCTTTTTCTAAGTAAAAATACTGCACTACCTGGCTCAGAGTGTTTGACTCCATAGCATTGTGAGAGGCAGGCATGAAACTGCTAAATTCTAACACCAGCTGTATGACTTAAATCCTAAGAGATATATTGTTTCTGCTGCCAAGGCCAGAATCAACCTCAGCTGCCGAATACTAGACTGAAAGAAGAATGTAAACAGCTTGATGGAGGGGTGGGTCCTGGTGCACCTGTGGTTTTGACAGCTTTTGCTGCTGCTTAAGGAGGAAACAGGTTGCCTGTTTGTTCTTCAAGAGCACTTCTGGCATCCAAGTATTAGGCAGGCATGCACTGCCAGCTGTGAAAGATGCTGCCTCCTTGTCACTTCAGAGAAAGATGCTCCTACAGAAGATCCCTCTTGCTATTTCATTCAGGAAGCTCTGGAAAGGAGGACAAAAAGGATCAAATATAAAGCACAGCTCATTGGAGGCGCAAGGGTCTGAAATGAGATAACTCATGTCAAAGTCTTGCTTCCAAACTTGAGAGTGGTGCGGTACCTAAGAAAGACTTAACTGGAGTAAATGGTAAAGAAAAAAGATATGAATCCTTCAATAGATGGATTAAAGAAAAGTAATAAAATGCGTTTATACCTGATTTGAACTTCCTGTGTCTTTATATATCTAATGTTCCATCCTGATCAAGAAGAGTAGGATAACTTGTTTATGTCAAGATATCGCATATACAAAAAATAAAAATAAACATTAAATCTTTGAGACTACTACTTAGCTGAAAGTTTTCAACTAAAAACTATGCTTCACAGGTAGTCTAGCATTATTGCATATATTATTTATCTTATTACAAAATTAAAGACATATATACCCTAAGGCAAATTTCAAAAATAAAAGTATTAAAAATATGTGTCTGGTCAATTATTAAATGCACTATAGAATTTCAATAGTGACAATGATGTGATTTAATTCTTATAATGGATCAGTAGAACAGAGGTAGAGTCTAAAACTCAAGAGTATAGGAGAATGTCATGTGTGATAAAAAAGAACATTTCAGATTAGTGGGAAAGTGTGGATTATTCAATAAATTGTGTGAGTCAGTTGGATGACTATTAGGAAATTAAAATCTTATATTAGACTAAAGATGGATGAAAGACTGAAATATAAAAATTAAATAGAATCACAATAAAATTTAGAAAAAAGCCTGAGTAAATAGTTTAAAACCTTGAGTAAGAAAACCCCTTTCAAGAGCATCATAAAAATCAGAAACAATACAGGAAAAGATTTATAAATGCAATTGCATAAACCTTTAGTACTTTCTAGGAAACAGGCAACACGTGATAAAATTAAAAGAAAATGAAAATTAATGAAAGTATTTTCAATAGCATCATTCACACCTTTAATATGTAAAACTTCTTACCAGTCAGTAAGGGTACAAATACTAATTCTAACAAAAAAATTAGCAGGGGATCTAAATAGACAATAAACAAAAGAGGAAATGTGAATGGCTAGTAAACATAGATGATAGTCAGATAGAAGACAGATAGTGTACAGACAGACAGATGGGATTTGCATGTGTGAGAGAAAGATAAAGAGAGAGATAAAGAGAATGCAAGGAAAGGGAATGAGGGAAGAAAATCTTAGGGGAGGGAAAAAGACAAAAAGGAAAAGAAAATTTATACAATTTTTCACTTAACAAATGAAGATTGGAGAATGAGCCACTCTTGTGAATTAGCATACACTTTTATTCATTCTTAATTGAGTATAGATTTGTCCTAGCAGTCTCAGTTCTGGAAAGTTACCCTAGCTAATCTTATAACTATAAAAATGTTCACAGCAGAATGCTTTATAATAGAAATTATAGTAAAGAAAACAACTTAAATATTCAAGATATTATTTAATTGAATAATGGTTCATATTATAATTGGATTTTATAGTTCCATTGAAATAATGATGTAGAATTAATTTATTTGAAAACATGCCCAGAACATATTGTTGAGTGGAAAAAAAGAGATTGCAGAACAGAATATAAGGTGTTTGTCTAGTTATATATTCTTATGCATTTATTTTAATGTATGTACATAGCATAGATACCTAAAAAGACTGTGCCTAAGAATATCAGTAATGGTTATTTTTAGGTGGTGGCATTTTAGGTAATACATCATTATACACTTGTACTTTTTTGGTACTATGTGACTTTCCTATGAGAGTATATCATTGTTACATAATGAATAAAAGTTATTTCAAAAGATAAAAATCATTTTACTAATCTTAATTTTGATTTGCTTCTTTTAAATTGTCTTAATAATTGTATTTTTACCTTGAGTAAAATGAGATGATCGTCTATGCATTTCTAGTCTCACATTTTATCTGGAATTATGTAGCCTGAAGGGAAAGTTCCCTGCCCTTATCTTTCTGTATTTACTGATTGTTCATTCTTGGTGTTTTTGGCATTTTGTTTAATCTATAATTCAAATATACTCAGCATGTCTCATAAGATTTGATGATCTAGTTTATAATTACTTTCATCATTGTAAAATCTTAATATTTGTTAGGTCAATAAATAAGGTTATAAATAGATGATTTTCAACCCCGTCTTTCCAACGACTAAAAATGGTTCCATTTAGTTTTGAACACGTCTCAGTATCCACATAAAGCCTCCAAACAAAATTAAGTTTAATTCACTCTAACGGAAAGCACTTCTACAGACCATTTTAAAGAAAGGGGAGCCAATTTAAATAAATATCAGATACTCATTGTATACAGATGAGTACTGCTAATTACAATCAGTCTCATCTATTCATTAAAACTAGTCCAGCAAGCATGGATAAACTTTGTCAGCAATTAGAGTCACTTCATTTATCTAAAAGTTTTAAGACAAGGCTTCTTTAAATATAATATATATGTAGAATTTTTATTAATTTAGATCCATTTGGGGGCATCCCCAAATAGTAAGATTTTATAAAAATTCTAATGTTTTGCATACTTCTTATTTGATATGTTTAGTCTTTAAGCATTTGCAATGCTGTCCTCTCAATATTCTCCAACATTTTATATAGTCTACCTTTAAGTTCTCAGTTGTTTCAAGTTGTCAAATCATTGTTTATCCCAAGCTATGCGTACTAGGAGAGTCAACTCATTGTTCTTGTATGCAGTTGATTTCATGCAATTTGTTTTTTATTTGACTGTCCCAGGGTGGTGTCATCTAAATTGTCACATTCTCTATTACATTACTTACTAGGTCTGCAATGGAAAAATCAAAACAAATTGGGCCTAACACTTATAAAACCTATAGCATATCATTCTTTTTCCCCCTGGATTGTTAATGGATAACCATGTACTAATTTCTTGTTTTATAGTTACTATTGCTATTTTTTTTCTAAAAATGTATATAAACTATTCCAGGCAGAGCAAATGGCCTCTTGTGTTTATCCACTCAATGTTTTTGATTGACCATGTGACTTGCTGAGCTGATATGATATTCTTTATATACATTGCTTGTTAAACAAGCCCATCATGGCCAGAAACCTACTGAGGAATTTCCAATCAGAGAGCTATGTGTCTCTGCTACCTTAGATAATAACCTAACCTGTGCCCCCTCCTTTTTACAAATTTTCAACAACTATGATTTTGTTAGACAATAAACTACATGTAATATTGTACAATACTTTCATAAACTAAACAGGGGAGAGAGTATTTCTGTCTGTTTATATATCTCCAACAATAGCATAGTTCCTGGCACATTACAGATACTCCCTAAATATTTGTTGACCAAATGGATTTTTCAAATTTAATTAAGATAGCCAGAAAATGTAGGAATGTCCTAGTTATAGTTTACGTAGGCAGGACAACAACTGCAACAGAAACCCTTTCTACAGCTAAGGCTATCTGATGTTTACCAGCAGCAACTTTAAAAGTTTTAAAACTTCAGTATTCCTTGGGAATTCTTTTATCAACTTGGCAATTAATTTAAATCTACTGTAATTAATTTCTGAGAAACTTGCAAAAGCCTATTAGCTGGTATTTATAAACCAGCTCACACTAACATGGGAGAGCTGGTTGAAATAAATCAGCCTATATCAGCTAGATATGATACCCTGGCATCTATCCAAATAGAAACAGATCATTTCCAAGTTTCAGAAAAGGTAATTAAATTCAGCTTAAAATGTATCTGAAAGTCATTGTCTGATGTACTGGCCCATGGAAATAAATAATTACATATTGTATTAATAGAGTATCTATTTACTAGAAGTTCAAAGCACCGTTTTAACAACCTGATGTTCCTAATATTCTTGTAAACTAGAAAGGAGGTATATGCTTTCTGTGGATATTACTTACTAAAAATTAGTACTTCATGGAAAGTCATTGGCAGATCAAGTGATTCATTCACTTTTGAGTTAAGGTTCAATATTGTCCCTGGTAGAACATATTACTGAGCACTCATAATCGGTAGGGCTGTGATTTTGGCTTCTTTCTTAAAAAGCAAATATCTCCTTGCAAACAAATGATGCCAGCTTCCTTTCCAGAACTTTCTGTAATACTCTCATTCTCAAAGTCATGCCACTACTTAAGCTATGACCATATTATAGTCTAGCAAATTTCAACTCTATCGCTTCTACTCTAAAAACACCTACAGCAAACTTACCTCCTTCCTTTCTACCCTTCTTCAACCTCTATTCCCTCCATCACCATAGACATATAAAACAGGAAGCCTAACATTAATACACTGTCTATGATCTTTGAGTCATTTATTTTATTTTATTTATTTATTTATTTATTTTTGAGTTGGAGTCTCACTCTGTCGCCCAGACTGGAGTGCAGTGGCCGTTCCCGGCCACCGCAGCCTCTACCTGCTGGACTCTGGCGATCCTTCCGCTTCAGCCTTCCAAGTAGCCGGAATTACAGGCGTGCGCTACCACGTCCGGCTAATTTTTTGATTTATTGTAGAGATAAGGTCTTGCCTTCCCAGGCGGGTCTCGAACCCACGGGCTTGGGCTGAGTCATTTCTTAAACGAGAGGTTATAATGATGCTTTCCTCCTTTCCCATTAAACTACTTTTTATCTGTTTGGTCTTCTGCTGATCTTCTTCAACTTGCAATCTACTTGACTATCTGGATTTATAATAAATTCCCTACATTAGAAAATTGTAAGTTTCAAAATGTACTTTCTTATTTTCTTGTTCCTCCCTATCTTAGATGACTCAATAAATAAACTATTTATTTGGCGTTCCAGCCAAGACCTGCTAGCGACAATGTTTCTTGAGAATTTTGTATCCTTAGCATAAGATATCCTGCTTATTCTCTTTGCCTGCATGTGACATTGCCTCTTTGTCCTCCTCTTCCTTTAGTATCTATCAAGAACCCTTCTCTATAGCTAGACTCTTGTCCTGACCCTTCTTGAGAGTCAGTTAAATTTTTATCTGTGCCGTGCTTTACTAAACTCTGGTGTGGCCATGTGTTTTTTGAGCTATGGCCGCCACCACTTATTCTAAGCTTTGGTCCACTCTCCTACCTTGGAGAAGTGAATCTCCTCTCTCTCTCTTTCTTTCTAATTTACTTTCTAAATAAACTATATTTTCAAATCTAAAAAAAAAAAAAAAACCTGTTATCCAAACACAAACATGACCCCTCATAATTGTAGAAATATCACTTACTTCTGTAGCTGCTCCCCATTGCCTGGTAGGTTCTTGCTATAAAGATATAGGAGACAGAATGTTATGAGTTGGTAGAATGTAATGAGTACAAAAGGAAGTATGTTCAAGAATACCAATAAATAAATAGAAGAAAAATGTACAGATTTCAGTTAAAGGAGAAACAATGTTATATGTAATACTATTTTTGTGTCTGACTTTGTGTTCATTTGAAAACAGTATTTTTTATTCTAGGCAATATAAGCATAATTATGAGCCAGTTTTTTTTTTTTTTTAGAAATTCATTGAATGTAATATCCACTTTTCTGTGCCCTTCGATTTGCTACAAGGTGCATGTATTAGCTTTATAATATTAAACTTAATTTTAAACACATGCAGTGAAAATAAAAGAAACAAAAGAAATTGAGTAATCATTAGAAAAATTTATACTTCATTAGAGTGCTTTAAACAAGTCAGACTGTGAAACCAGTTATAATGTATCTGGCTAATAACTTAGCAGGGATGTTCTTCTCAGATAATTTCATGAAGGCCATGGGAAACCAAGAAAGAAGATGATAAATTAATATCTTCAACATTTTCTATTAATGTATGTGAATACATATCTAAATGTTGGTGTGAAAATTCAGTGGCTGTGTGTTTTTCCTCCTTTTTCATTTTCAGATGATTAAAAAAAGAGAATTGGTTTGATGTTATTAGCTTTGATTTGCTAAAACCCAGAAGGTCCAGAAAAAAGAACAAATTATGAATTTCAGGAGTTGCAATCATTGTGGAAAATGGTGATTTGATTCTATTAACTCACTAATTCAATTAAGAGGAGACTAGCAAGAATCATTTTAGTAGAGCTTCTGTGCTTTTACTTAAAAACTGCGATGTAACCTCCGGGTTTTGCTGAAGTGGGTATTGTAGGTATAGAAGTCTCTGATAATCTTCTGCAATTACACTTTGCTAAATGAGCAGATCTGCACTTCAGGTATAAAATGTCTATGAATTCCTGGTGTCTTGGAAGAAGGCTTTTGGCCATTTAGGTGTTTTATGTAAATGTAATTCTTCCTGGAGCTTGAGGAACTGAGTTAAGCTTAGGAACAATCCTAGAAAGACAGCAGGATATTCCCAGGCTCCTCAAAACAGTTCTGATTTATCTCCAGCATAGTCCTAAGTGTCACCACCTTCTCCTTCCCTCACTCAAGCCCTTGGCCTTAAAATACTTCTTTTACAGTTAGTGGGATGTTAATATGTGCCAGGAACTACCTTAAAGGCATTTATGTATTAACTCATTTTGTCTTCACGATGATGAGGCAGAAGAGCTTGCTCAAGATTAAACAGCGAGTGATAGGCAAAATGAGGGCTTGAACTACAGAGCCCACTGTTCTCTACTCCTTGTTTGTTTTTATCCAATCATGAAATCTATAAACTTCTCACTGAGGACTGACAGTAACTGGGATTAGATGAGTTATATTGAATTCCATGGTATATTTATTTTAAAATATATATTATATCATTCACTTTGGATTTTGTTTATCAAGTCAAATTAGAAAGCAATTGTATCAGCCCGTGAGACTACAAAGTTTAATTCTGCTGGAGGATGGAATTTGCCACTTGTGAACTGTGCCAATCCATTGATAATGATGAAAGCAGGCATTTCGGAGCCATCTTGGCCTCATTTACATCTCTCAGAGCCCAAATGGCAATTGGGTGTCTTGCTGAATTTTACTCAGTTGGCATTCTAAAGTCTTAGTTATAATTCAGAATATTTGTCTGCCCAGATATAAATCAAATATAGGACCAGATATTCTCTTTGAAAGCCAACTTATGATTAATCCTGGAAGTATCTTCTATGGAAAGATGTCTGGGCTGAGAAGCATGAGGTTTGAATTCTAGGGTTAGATTGACTTCCAATTAGTTCTATAGTATTGGGTTAGGAATTTTCATTCAGTGGGTCTCTATTCCCTGATATGAGGAATGAGGGTTTGGAATAAATGTTCTATAAGATTTCTTCTGTCTCCAAGACTCTATGATCTACTGAATTTACAAAAGAAAAAAAAAGAAATGTTTTATATCTATGGTAAAAAAGCAATGATAATATTTTCCAATACTTTTATATTTAGGTGACTAGAAGCAAGGCTAACTTAATTTCTATTATTCAAAAAAAATGTCTAGGGCTTCAACCATGTTAAGTTTCATCTTTTATTATATATTTTAGCTTTTTCCATAAACAACAACAAAAACAAAACAAACACAAACAAAACCATTTCCTAGCCAGAGTGAGAAAGAGAAAGAAAAGGTTGTGCTTTTATTTATTACGGTGTAAGGAACCAGTTAACACTGCCTTTGGACACTTGAATAAAATGATTTTTGGGGGGAGGTAAGAAAATAGAAACTATATTCTGTGTTCCTTAGCTTGGCTGTGAGAACATATTGTAACTCCCTAGGTCTCAAGAAAGACCTGGGCTGTTGCTGTTCACTAGGGACATGAATATTCCTACTGGCGTGCAATAGTGTGGTGAGCTCTTCTGAGCTGTTAGAAAACATGTTGCACATTCCTGGAGTGTCAATTTTACTTACAAATTTCAAAGTGAAGAATTGTTATTTTTATGTTAAAACAAACTCACAAACATCGCTTATTTAACAGAATAAAATTATCTATTAATGTTGAAGAAACACATAGTTTTAAATAGATTACTATTCCTACAGAAGATGCTTCAGGAGCCAGCCCCAAAGGTATGCCTTTCCTCTCTTTTGCCTCTAGGACTCTTTAAAGGAAAAGGCAGAGAAACAGTGGTTGTGAGTATATGAACTATTTATTTACAATATAAATAAAATTTGAAGCTTCTTTTTTATCATTAGATCCCATTATGCATGGTGAAAAATCTTTTTATTTAGAGTCAAACATAACCTGATCTGACTGATAAGTCTGTCAGTTACTAGCTTCTAGATCGGGCAAATTGCTTCATCTGCAGAGTCTCCGTTTTCTCATTTGGAAAGAGTGATAAGATTGTCATGGGGATTAAATTAGATGACTTAGGTAAGGTATTTTGCTCAGTGGCTTGTATAGTAAAATAAACATCTGTTTATTCTCCCCCTCCTTTTTTTGCTTGGAATGTTAATAGTTTTCTTTTAGATTATCTGAATTATGACAAGTAAATATCTTCAGGATTTTTGTACTTGCATACTTTCAAAGTAAGAAATATCTGAAATGTTAATTAATTGCAAAAATGGCATTAGAAACTTTTTAAAAAGTAGTCAACTTTTAGTGGATGTATTGCTTTTGACTTACACAGCAATACTATTTATATACATCATGCAAAATGCATATCTATATTCTTTCATTCATAGACATAGAATACAATACTAGAAGAGATTTCAAGATAAATCCAGCCATTTCAAAGAAGATACATCTCTGATCCACAGAAGTTGTCCCAGTTATCTACTTATTGACTCAGATTCCCTTTTAACAAAGTAACCTTTGCTTACTATTGAGGTTGCCTCCTTCCCTTTCTCTTGCTTCCTTCTTTTTTTTTTCTTTTCGTTACCTTTCTTCTCTTTCTCTTCTTCCTTCTTCTTTCCTTTCCTTTCCTTCTGTTCCTTTCTTTCATGAATGTGCATTAAACATCAAGTACAAAGCAGCCACCATGTTAAGTATCAATAATTTTTAAAAAGGCTGAAAAACCATTCTCATCCTCAGAGAGCTCACAGGCCAGTGAAGAGAAAAGGAAAAAATAACCCCAAAATTATATCATCTTAAAGCAAGTTCTTAAGTACTTCTTTATAAGTGCTTATACCATGAGTACACCACGTTGGGTACAATGTTCACTCTCTGGGCAATGGGTCACATGAAACCCAATTCCCACAGTACTCAATATGCCCATGTAACAATCATGCAATTGTACCCCCTGAATCTAAATAAAATTTATTCATTTATTTATTTTAAAAAGCAAATGCTAACAGAAACTTGTACAAAGAACTAAGGGGCCACTAGGAATGATTCATCTTCACTTTCAAAATAAGGACCTGGTATCCTTCCTCAGATACAGGCTATTATATATTTTTCTCTGGGTCCAGAACATCACAATCATCACCTAGCTCACTCCATATGGCATTTTCTCAGGATTCTGTTGAATAAAGAATAGTGCTAGGCATTGCCATTATTGGTGTGTGTGTGTGTGTGTGTGTGTGTGTGTGTGTGTGTCCCCAGTGGACGTGCTCTATTAAGAAGAATAAAGATTGAAGATATAGGGCTGCTTTAACAAGAAAAGTTTGGGCATGCATGATTTCAAAATCAATATCAAAATTGTAGTGATTTCTCAAATGACTCAAAAGTAGTATAACCCATGGGAAGAGGACATAAAGGAACATGCAAGCAGAGGAAGAAAACATGTAATCAGTTAGCATCCGAAAGAAAAATACATTTGGAATAATAACGGCAACATTGGCTGAAGTTTACAGTTGAAAGATAATAGTTTTAATTTTGAGTTATTCAAATTAGAAGCATATTTAAAGTTTATTCCATTTTTATCAATTTTTATTTTTATTTACTAATTAAGTATAGTCTTGTTCACTTGGACTTGAGACTTACACAAAAGACGGTTATCAAAAGCCAATTCTTCTGATTATTTCACTGGGAATGTTTACCATGCTATTAAGGATGTGTCTGAAATCAGTGACTATCAAATGTTTGATATTCTCAGTGTGCCAGGATCATCTAATTATACGGCTGTGTATGGGCAAAGGAATAACAAGGGACCTTAGTCTCATGCCAGCACACACAGACTCATACAGGGACAATTGTCATAATAGACACTTGGAAATTTCCTTTGGGCAGTCCTTATGTGGAAGCCATGGAAGTAGTTGTCATAATGCTGAGATGGAGGGAAAGTAAGAAAGTAATCACCCATTTTCACAATGGTTCAGGATGTATCTCCCTTTCTCTGGTCAATTTCCAAAGATTTTAAATTAAAAATGTCCCAGAGGAGTTCTAAGCCTGATCAGATATCATACTCTTTGTCTTGGAAGCCATCATTCCCCTCAATGTGCCTTACAACTGTAGCATCATCTTCAGCGACAGGAGGAAATGGGTCTGTCTTTATACCCAATAGCAGGAATAGGCAGATGCCTGTTTTTGCTGCCAAGGATGGAGGATTGGAAAAAATCTATGTTGTATATTGAGAGTTTGAAAAAGAATCTTAGAATATGATTTCCCATTAAAATGTTGCTATAAATGATTTTTGGTTTATAGGTTATATAAAATTCTATTTCAGCCAATTATAGTTTAAAATGTCATTTGTAATAGACATATCTATGTATATAATATCTTATTTCTTATATTGAAATATTATTATTTTAGTTCTATCTTAACTCTTCAGACTTGATTAAGTGTCCTTTATTTATGCTTTTAATATTCCTCACAATTTTTCCTTATAGCACATATAATGATTTTAAATTACGTGGTTTTGTAAATTATTTTTTGTCTTCATCATCAGATTGTTAGCACCCCTTTTCATTTGCTTACCTTGTATCCTCAACATCTGTCCTGGTGCCAGGCACATAGAAGGCATTCTATAAATTCTAGAATGAATGAAAGGATGAATGGAAGAGGGATGTTTCCTATGACTAAGGAGCTGGATGGACTAGACATTGAGGTTATATGTTAAAATGGAGAAGGCACGATATCTGATCTGCCTTTAGAGAGCTTACAGCCTACCTTTGGCAGGGAATGAAAAAAGAAGGAAACTCTAACATATGGCATAAACATTATGTGATAAATCACTAGTGAAAATAAAGCAATATAGAAGGAAAAGACACTTTTTATTTACAACATAATTTTAATGGAAAACATATACATTACAAATTTTGAACAACTGACTTTCAAATTGAAGTTTGTAACATAAGTTTGAAAATATTCACTTATTATTTAGGTATAACTCTCTTGTAATGTTCACTCATTTCAAAGCTGATCTATAAAATGTACTGTTAAACAGAATTTTATTAATCTTTCAATTAATGCCAAGAATGGATAATTCAGTACAACCATAGAACAAAACAATTATTGTATCTAGCCCAACAGTATGACACAGTGTGATCTTTAAGTATCTCCCAACTTTTAGGAAAAAAATTAAACTGTGTCTTTATAGGATTAAGTGGAAATTATTACATGTATAGTTCTTGTATCCTTGTGAGGTTTGGAGCAGAATGAATTTGGGTTAGAACCCAACCCTACTAGAATGATCTTAGGGAAGTCTCTAACCTCTTTTAGCTTTACTTTCCTTATTTACATAGGAGTAAAAATGTATTGTTAGGCTTTCCAAAATGTAAGATTTGATATGTGTAACATTTAACACAAACTAGGTGCTTAATAAATATTACCTTTCATGATAATGATGATTGTGATTATGTTTAAGCATCCACTATTTACAAAGCGCTCTAAATTGATTACCGTAGAGTTATATTCTGCTCTTTAAAAAACGTATATCTTATTCTAATAGGAATTTTAGCATAATCCTCAGGGAAGGAAATGAGAGCAGTAGCAAAATTTACATGAATATCAAAGCAATTTAATATAATACAAAATGTGTGATTGGAATACTTTGGGGATAATCAAGGAGGATTCCATGAAGAAGGTACTTAATGAGCAAGATTATTTAAGGGAATGAGCAAGACATGCCATTAGTTGGAGAATATCATGAACTATGTTAAAAGAAGAATTGAAGAGTCCAAGAAAGAAATCAAACTGGTTCAGTCTGAAGAGAATGAGCAGTGTTCTTTGCAGCTCAGTAAATGGTGTCTTCCAGTGTGGAGATATCTTGTGGGTGTATAATATGAATCCCACCTATTTTCCTTCTCTTCCACCAAC
The DNA here is from genome assembly GCF_000164805.1 of Carlito syrichta. NCBI lineage: Eukaryota > Metazoa > Chordata > Mammalia > Primates > Tarsiidae > Carlito > Carlito syrichta. The sequence goes on from NW_007246057.1 coordinate 94,876, forward strand.
AGTCTTCCTCCTTCAGTAATATCCATCTCAGTTACGAGCGTGACTCTAATCTTTAGTTTTAAACTTTCATTTCTTTTACATTTCCCTTTCCCCTCTGCCTTTATCCCCTCATCTAGCTAGCTTATGCATTCAGCTCTGTTCTTCTTTTGCATCCCACATATGCCCTCTGCTTTCCATTCCTTCTGTTCATCCTTGAAGAAGCACTCACAGCTCTTAGCAGGACCACTGCAATAGCTTCAAGTCCCTGGTCCCTACCACCCTCACCCAGAAATGCTGTCCAGCATGCATGTGTTCATGCCAATTCCTTGTTCAAACAAACTCTGCAAATTTCATATGGCATGCGTGAAAGAAAAAAACCCTACATTTCTGTGTTTGTTTATCCTCCAAAGTTCATAGTTAATTAATCTTCCCTTTCTTATTTCCCACAGTAAATGTCTCTCTTCTTTCCTCTTTGTTTTGTGTACTTCGATCTCATGTTCTGTCTATAGCAACTTATTTTTCAGACATGCTCCACATTTTCTACTTCAAAACTTCAGTTTTCTAAGACTTTGCCTAAAAGTTGTTCTGCCCACATGTTCTTGCAAGAATTATTTACTGCTGAAAGCCCAACTCAGAGTCTCCCTCCCAAGAGAAGTCTTTATAGACCAACTACACCAAAGAAACAAATTTAACAAAACATTATGCTTGATAATCCTCTGAGTTATAAATATGCTTGAATCTACCCCTAGACTTTGAACTCTTCATGGGTAAGAAGCAATTCTCACTCATCTGTGAACCCTTCTCAAAGCAGAGTCTAGCCAGAACATCATTACAAGTACATAATAAAAATTGAACTGTCTAATCAAATACTAAAACGTCTTAGTTCAATACATAGTTTGTATGATCCCTTGGTCCTTAATCTGATATATTTTCATGTTTAGACAGGTTTTTTTTCCAAAAGTATTTAAGTTCAAAAAGTACACCTTAAAAAAACTTCAAAAAGGGCTTTTGCCTTAAGGCTAATGAAACTTAAGCATATGGCATTACCCTGGGAGGGACTTTAGCAATGCGTTTTCATAGTCATGTGATTTTGTAAAAATTACCAAAGCATAATAATCCAGCTGCATTTGGTTAAGGTTTCTATGTTCTTTTGTACCTAATATGTGTATTTATATATTAAGTAGGGCCCCTAAAATTATATAAGAAACTGGACAGTCTCTAAGCCCCATCAGAACAGGTTCTGTCTAATGTGTGTAGGGTAGAGTAGGGGGAGACCTTTTCCATGAAGGCTGCTGGGATAACAATGAGCAGCTCCTTAAGGAAGATTGGAATCGAAATGACTGCACCTCAATAGAAAGAAGCCACAATGCTTTTAGAGCTAACACCTGCATTGCTCACACTCCAGGAGAGCTTAATACCTAATATGTGGTGATGTTGATAGGCCAGGAAGTTTTGATGGAGTAGGACTAATCATGCTATATTTGGCCAGGCTTGGTGGCTCAGCCTGTAATCCCAGCACTTTGGGAGGCCGAGACTAATGGATTGCCTGAACCCACGGATTCAAGATTAGCCTGGGCAACTTGGCGAGATCTTGTCTCTACAGTAAAAAAAAAAAAAAAAAATTAGCCAGATGTGGTTACGTGTGCCTGTAGTTCTGGCTACTTGGAAGGATGAGGCTGAAGGATCACCAGTTGACGTTGGGGTGGCCGTGAGTGTGCCACTGCACTCCAACCTGGACAACAGAGTGAGACTTCAACTCAAAAAAAAAAAGTTTGGTTTGGCAGCTTTGCCATATTGGTTTGGCAGCTTTTTCATCTGTGGATAAGTCAGTATATTTCAGTAATCTGGTTGGGACACACTTGGTGGAGGGAACATGTGAGTTCACCACTCTAACTACCATGTTAGTATCATCAGATATAAAGTCACCAACTCCAGCGCCTGGATCTCCTAAGTACTATGGAGGGTGCCAAGAATGGGAAAGGAAGATACCATCATACTTCTAATATTGTGGAGGATACCAAGAATGAAAATGCAGACACCTAATTGAAACTTGATCTTCGTTATTCTGAATGAACTCAAACCCTTGAAACCCAAGAATATTGTTGAAATGAGCTTGAAGGTGTTGGCATCTGTTTGAATAACAAAAGCGCTAACATTGGCTTTAGGAAGAAGCTTGAGGAAAACATTAGTCTCAAAGCCACTGACCCTTCAGAAGAGGTTGAATGAAAAGACTGCAAGAAACCTCATGGTAGGAGACAAGATCCATGGTGTCTGAGTGACTTTGCATAGTGAAGTCACAGCTGATGGCCTCATTGGTGGGGTCAAAGAAAATGGGGTGTTTTGCTCTGACTCTGAGCTAAATAAGACTGAGCATATCTTTGCAAAAAAGCTGGTTATCATCTTTAAAATGACTCATCAGTGACTCATTTCTATCCACAGCCATTGAAATTTTCATGACTGTGTACTGGAGAGGATCTAGGAACAGCAAGGGTTTATATCAATTCCAAAGGCCAGTTACCAAACTACACATCTCTAACGGTGCTCTCTGACTCAAGAAGCGGAGGAAATCTTAATGAAGGTTCACAAACAGAACAAAGCAAAAACGAAAACAAAAACAAAAAGAACAAAAATTAGTGACCTCCCCATAGCGACCAAGCTTCCTGCCCCAAGCTCTGTCTTTGCTTTGACAGTTGCTGGCCCAAAATTTAGGGAAAGAAGACAAGGTCCAACTTCACATTTCTCATCTTGGTCAAACTTTGAATGCTGGATTGCATAAAAAAATTGACTCTTTTGTGTGACAAAAAAGGGTAGTTGCATTGCATAAATAAGTAAATTACCAACTAAGTTTCCATGTAAAATATATTCAATTCTTGGAGGTTTTTTTCCTTCCTTTCTCCTACAGCTTTGAGTTGGACAACATGAGCAAATTGTGAAAACGTCTTTTACTTTAACCATATCTAAAATCAGCAAAATGCAATGACTGATTGCAATAAACCAAAGGAAAATTAAAAGATTGAACTTGAATGGAGAGGTAGTATCATAGTATTCTGGTACTTAATGCCATCAAGAGAGATCTGTATTTTGCCACCTAATAGTTACAAATATTAAATATGGTTCAGTCTCAGTGAGATGAAGAGTTTAGTGCTCCTGAGAGATCTGGTACACAATCTAGTAAGTGATTATTTCACGATTATAGCCCAAGACAGGGGTAATAGATGTGAGAATGTGAAGTCAGCACTTTTTCTGCTATTGGCACATAGGGAAGCAAGAATAACAACACTCTTCTACTGTTACTGCTCTAGTGGGGAATTGTGAGAACCAACCACTTGGAAACCTATTATCCCAAAGAGAGTTTTTAGTGTAACAACCAAACTGTTCCATTTCTACAATACCATTAAGCTCTTTCTAACCATTGACCATTTCACTGAACATAATTCAAAAGTTTGTTGAAAAAATTAAAATATTCCATTAAAATAATAGAAACAATAGGAAAAAAAGTCTACCTAATGAAGAAAGTTGTCTTTGTAGATTTTGAAACTCAAGATGCCTATTATCATTGAGGGTCAGTACATGATGCTGATAAAGTCAATGTCATCATTAGATCCTTGTGTTCCAATCATGTAATTGTTTTGCAATTAAGAAGCAATGCCACACTATTGTACTTTTCTCATTCACGAGAGCTCTGAGAAATAACTGTGTCAAGTAACAACTTTATTTCAAAGATGAAAAATAAGCCAACAACTGAGGCTCAGAGAAATTTAGAAACTTGTCAATTAATGATAACACAGTAGTGGAGTGGAAGTAGAAGTAGGACTTCTGATTTAAAACATTTTAATCATAAATTATTATATGGCATCCAGTGTCATTTAATGCTTGTTTACTGCTGTCAATGTAAATCCTCCTTTAGAAATGCTGGTAGCTGCCATGGCTGGATCAGAATAAACCATATACCACTTGAGGATTAACAGTAAAAAATGTAGCCCACTAATAAAGACAAAAACATTTTTTTCGATCTAAAATATACTCAGGAAAGTTTATGAACCTAGTGGAGTATTTATTCTAATGCAGGGCAATCTCACAATTAGTAAAAACACTTTAACACTTTCAATGACATGTTAATATCATCAATGAAATACAATTTCAGACCATGTTTAAATGTAATAGTATTTTATGTCTGTATAGTAATTTACAGTTGTTCCCCCTAATTCTGTCAACTTTTCTTGCAACTATGTTTTGAATATGTAAGAGACTGACACATGTCTTAGAGAGACCTCTGTCATCCCTCTTCAGTTAAATGCTCCAAATCAATTCACCGTAATAAAAAATAATCATTCTTTTGTTAGATAGAGGTATACAAAAATGTTAGGACAAAATACAAATGAAAAACTGCCTTAGGCACTAAATCAGGATTTTGTTTTTTTTGTCAGCGAAAAATGTTATTGAGACACAGTCTGGTAGTGGATTATAGTTTTGTTGTTGTTGTTATTATTGGTGTTTTAAATAGGCCATTTCAAGGATATTAGGAATACAGTTTTAAACCTTGCCTTGGTAATTGCTACACTGAAAAATATATAGACACACTATAGTTGACACTATATTCTATAACCACATAGGAAATCGACATTCACTGCATTCATGCATTCTGAAAATAAGGAGCTTAATTTTTAATGTAAATAATCAAGCAGGTAAAAAAGAATTATCTTAAAATAATGTTCTTTTTTGTCATTATAGAGAATATTTTATTCACTGCCCTCCTAGAAGGAGGTGTCCATTCCATTCACAGATGACTTGGAGCAGGCTCAGAGTTTGTGTATGTTAAATAATGACATGGGGTGAGTGAGGAGGGGCAGCTGTCAAGGGAACAGATCAATTGGCCAATTGAAATGTCATTTCTTCACTCGCTATAGGATGTTGCCATGTCTCTTTGCTGTCTCACCCTCTCTCTCTTTTATTCTCTTGTATTTTGATTTAGATATAAAAGCTGAGACATAATTTAAACTGACAGCAGAATCAAACAGTGTGACCTTGCCAGGATTGTTTCAGGCCTCCAACACAATCCACTGGGGGTAAAATGTGGGCCAAGGGAGGGGTGAGTGAGAGGGAATGAGAAAGGACAGAGCTAGTCTTTCCAGATGGCCTTGCTGCCCACATGCTCCTGGAGGGCTGGTCTTGGGTCTGGATATTTTCAAACCTGGCTGACAGGGGAATGAGAGCTGGAATGAAAAGGGAAAGAGAAAAAAAAAATAGAGGACGAGCAAATGACAAAGATGAGAGCAACAGAGTGGTGATCATAATCTGAGACCCCATATGTGGCTGTGTCAGAAGTTGAATGGCTAGTATTTAACGTTTCAGATCTTAATCTTGCTCAGGTAGGGAGAAATAGCCAGTGTCCACTTTGGTAACATGGTAACCAAATAGAGACTACCTTGCCAGATAACAGATACTGAAAGGATGGCTGGCAGGAGAGCACTTAAGGCCTTGGCTTGTGATGTACCTCAGAAGGTTTCTGAGCAATAACTGCAATTTGTATATCCAGAGGAGAGGTGGGAAACCTAATAGTTATGTTTGAGATGACTACAGACAATATGAGAACACCGCTGTCTTCTTTTCTTTTGTAACTCAGAATGCCAAGATAGTCACTGGCAGTATCAACAGCCTTTCCCACCATTTAGCATACATGTGTCTACCAGTAGGCTGCTTCTGTCTCAATTCTAGGTGACTTGGAAAGCCAAGTCAGCAGGTAGATGGGTTGAAAGATGTTCACCCAGTCAGGCCCCAGGGAAGCATGTATGAAACACTGTGCCCCACATCGGAGAGCACCTTTCTGGTACCTTTTATAATAATAGAAAACCTGGACAAAGTTGCTGTAAGAAACTGCTTTCCAAAACAGGAGAGTGGGAGAAGGTAGGGCAGTATGGTAACTATGGTGAAATGTTTCCCAGGGGACTTGGGATACCAAGGTACGTGAAAAGATTAGGAAGAATTCTAAGATGGGAGAAACATCTGGAATGCAGTTGTAATCTGACCAGATCTGTTACTGGACAAGAGAATGATAAAGGCAGTAAGGATTACAACAACAAGTCTGGGCTCAGTGGCTCAGCCTGTAATCCCAGCACTTTGGGAGGCCGAGGTGAGTGGGTTGCCTGAGCCCATGGGTTCGAGACCCACCTAGGCAACTTGGCGAGACCGCATCTCTACAGTAAACCAACCAAATTAGCCACGTGTGGTAGCGCGCCTCTGTAGTTCTGGCTACTTGGAAGGCTGAGGCGGAAGGATCGCCAGAGCCCAGCAGATTGAGGCTGCAGTGGCCGGGAGTGTGCCACTGCACTCCAGTTTGGGCGACAGAGTGAGACTCCGACTCAAAAAAAAAAAACCAAACAAACAAAAAAAGGAATTACAGCAATACAAACCACAGTATCTGCCCTTAATGAATGCTTTCTTTGTGCTTGGTACTGTTATAAGTGCTTGATGTGACATTTTGTGTTACCCTCCCAGCAACATCGTACAGTAAGTGCTTAGAAAGATCAGAGTTAGTTTTTGAACCCACATAGATTGACTCCAGACTTTTCTCACTTTACTACAGGGATACCATGTGCTGTCAACTAGTCACCTTCACGAGCCCTGATTTAGGGTGCAGAATTTTTTTTTTTCTTAAGAGATTTTTTTTTTCTCTTAAGGGTCTCACTCTGTCACCCAGGCTGGAATGCAATGACATGATCACAACTTACTGTAGCCTCCAACTCCTGGGCTTAAGCTACCTTCCTGCCTTAGCCTCCTGAGTAGCTGAAATTACAGGTGTGTACCACCATGTCCAGCAAGGACCTGGAATTTTGAAGGTAACAATGAAATACAGCCATATTGTGTGACATTCAAGAAACTTAATATTTAACTGCTAGAGAAAGACTAAGACATGAAAGTACCTAAATTATTTTCAGAATGAGATGAGATATAAATAATCATCAAGATTCCTCACAAAACAATAGCAAATAATAAAATGATGATCTTAATGATGGCTGATGGAAATCACAGGGACAATAAGGTTGAGAATCCATGAAGGCTGAAGTTGAGCTGAGCATGAAGAAGGATGCAGGGCCTGGAAAGTGAGAGGGAGAAGAGAATGGTGCTCCAAGAGGCAGCTAGAACACTAAAGTAGGAATGAGCATGGTATATATTAGAGACAGTGAATTGATTGGAGAGATGAGAATGGAGGGCTTGATTAAGGCACTCCCCAGTCAGATTAGTTTGAGAAAGCAGAAAAAACTTGAGGTGGGAGGCAAGTTGTAGATTTCTGAGTAACTGGGCCACACCAGATACATGTAGAGTCGGGGGACCGCTGTCACAGTCAAGCTGATGATATGAAGAGGAAAAGTGGAACACAGCCTAGTCTATCATTGCAAAAAAGAAAATTCATCTCTAAGCTGTTACTATAGCTTCTGTGAGGTGCAGCCTTAACATCTGAAAGCACAGCTTTTGCAGTGAACGACAGATGCCAACAGAGCTTGTATTCTGCATAACAGAAATAAATCAGCTCTGCCTTTTTCCCAGTCGGCTCGTATGCCTGAGATATAATATATGGGTTTCCTCTACTCATAGCTCCAGAAGTAGGAGTGGGAGGAGGCTGGAGTTGAAAGGTGCTAGTTTCAGTCTTGTAAATACACCTTTCAGCTGAAAAGAGCTATCATGTGTATGGCTCGATTCTCCCCCACTCTGCGAGCCGAGTCTCATCCTTCAGCTAACTGGAATTACCACATCATTTCACTCCACCAAGTTTCCTTGACTTGGCAGTTTTTCTGATTGCCTGGCGGTCACAGACCATACTCTACCTTTTGCTGATACAGAGACCTAGGAAATGAGGGAGCTGAAAATGCACAAGGCTGTTCTGGGGGCCCCTGGACAGAGCTGTCCCTGAACTGAGATTTTTGTTGTTATTAAAATAGAGAATTAGAGTCTCCTTCACCCCTTTCTTCAGCAGTCTCATTTCCCTTTGCCTCCTCTGATTCCCCTGTTGTCTCCCTTTTAACCTTGCCCACCTTTATCAGATAATCCCTTTGTACATGTGCAAGCAGAAGTTGTCCACGGGTAGCCTGGGGCCCTTTCTGTGTGTGTGGTGAGGCACCATCATTTCTACTGAGAAAATGGAAATAACATCTTTGCAGCCAACTACAGCAACCTGTGTCCAGAGCACAGGGCACTTAGCAAAACACATGTCTTCAATTCCAGCTCCTCGGAAACCTTTCTTAACCCCATTTTGTCACCATAGGCTTCCCAGGCTCTGGGCCAAAGAGATCCTTGTTTGGACCAAGGTTCCTTTACACAATCCTGTTAGAGAATCTGGGAAGTGAAGAGGAAATGTAAGTCAATAGTGAAGGCCAACTTAAATATACAGCTACCCACACTGCCTAAATTTCAGAGCCTCTGCTGTGTTTCCCTTGCCTTAAGAATTTTCTATCAATGATTATAAACGGCATTCAACATTTAAAAATTTGTTTTAACTTTAAAGTTGCTATTTTAGAACAGTTTTAGATGTACATAAAAGTTGCAAAGATAGTACTGAGACTTCCCCATATACTTCAAAACCATTTTCTCTATTATTAACATCTTACCTCTTAGTATAGTACATTTGTTACGATTAATAAACTAATGCTGATGTGTTATTATTAACTAAAGTTCATACTTGGGTCAGATTTCCTTATTTTTTACCAAATGTGGTTTTTTGATTTTGGGATCCCATCTGGATATCAAATTACATATAATTGCATCTCTTTGGTCTCCTCTAGTTTGTGACCATTTCTCACACTTTCCTTGTTCCTGATGATCTTGACTGTTTTGAGGAATACTGGTCAAGTATGTGGTAGAATGCTCCTCAATTGAAATTTGTCTGTTATTTTTCTCATACATTGGGGTTATGGGTTTGGGAGAAGAAAATTCAAGACATGAAGTGTCATTTTTATCCCATTATATCAAGGGTACATGGTATCAATATGACATCACTGCTCTTGTTGACCTAGGGTTGACTGAGGAAGTGTTTAGCAGGTCTCTCCACTGTAACTTCACTATTTTTCCCCCTTCCAATACTTTACTCTTTGGGAAATTATGCTATGCAAACCATACTTGAAGGTGGAGAATACACTAAATTACCTGTAATTTTCTAGGGCATGAAACTTGTCTATTCCCCTTTGTTTATTTATTCAATCATTTATTTATAGCCATATAGACTCATGGATGCTTATGTTATAGTTTGGGTTATAATCCAATACTACTCTATTTTGCTGAGAAATCATGCAGCTTTGGTTATTGGGAGCTCTTTTGTTTGTCTCTTATGTTTCTTTGACATAACTCCATCATTGTAAAACCTTGCTTGTTTTTTATTTTATTTTATTTTTTTCTTTCTGGCACTATAGGTTGCTCCAGTCTGATCTTGACTTTCCTGTCCTAGTCCTGAAATGAGCCATTTCTTCAAGGAACACTGGCTCCTATTCTTGGAGAAGAGTATTAGAAATCAAGACCTTGGTGCTAGATGGAAATCAAAATGTTTGAGCACCTAATACTGACATATTATGTCAAGACCTATTAGGTGATAAATACAAATTTCGCAAGAACTTTGCAAGATAAATATCAATATTTTTTTCATAAGATCAACTAAGATGGAGTACTAGAAGGAATAAAGAATTATCCAAGTTTATATAAACAGCAAGCACCAGAGCTAGAATTTGAACTTTGATTATCCAGCTCTAGAACTGTACCTCGTAACCACTTAACCTATATTGAAAACTAGTGACATAATATAAAGACAAAATATAGAGAATTGGTTGACTGAATTTAAAAAGCATTATTTCGAGTATCACTCTTTCTTTTTGTGTTGTAAGGTTGTTAAACCTTTACATGCAAAACTTTTAACACAATGCCTGACACATAGTAAATATTTGATCTATTTCAGCGTCTGCTATATCATCTTCATCTTTGTTATCTTCATTATCCACTGGCATAAGCAGTTATTTCCCATCCTTAACTACCTATTATAGGCATTCTGAAATGGCACTATCTTGATATTAAATACAAGATTAATTAACAAGGCAAATAACTTACGGGTGCCCAATGTCACTAAACACTATATTTAGAATATGCGTGATTTTTTTCAACTGTGAAATTTTTTTCTCCTTATTGTGAAGTAATTGAAAGAAAGTTTGAGTGATGCATAAGGAAGGAATATTAGAGGAAACAAGGTAGGCTTACCTTTGATTAAAGTGATGAGATGCCTCAAATTGGTTTGTAAGCTGACCAAAAACTCCTTTCCTTACAGTCGATTTAAACTTCTTTTCTTATAGTCGATTCATCACAGTCTTTGTCTCTGACTGAAGGTGGGTGTGTTTGTGAGGGAGAGGATATATATACCCCACTTCTTCCAACTAAAAACACAGAAAAAACTAGATTCTGGCTGAGGGAGGGAATATAAGGATTCATGGCAGTCACTGGGTCATAAAGGTTACAACCTTCATTAGCTCTGGTGATACCATCCTTGTTTTCTAACGATTAGCCCTAAGTTATATACAACCATTATTCACAAGCCTACTTAAAATATAAATCTCCTATCATGTTTTGCTTTAACATAGCAGTATCCTGAAAGAACTCTTCACAGAGCATGTGCTTTAAACAAATAGATACAGACCCTGGATAAAATGTTATCAGAAAGGGGAAGAGAAGGAAATGTTTTGCTAATGAACTGAGGTTAGGATTTTCTTTTCTTTCAAGTGTCATGTTTAAGGCTTACGGACCTCTGATCTAGAGAAAGAGATCAGAGAATCTTTGAGGTGCAGGAGTAAGGCGAGGTCACCCATCTCAACTTGAATATCTCTAAAGCAAGGGAGATACGCGGAGATACTACATAAGCACTGCAGCCCTGGCTGGCTTCTATGTTATTTTTCTGAGAAATTGAAGGCCACAGTTCCACACTGACCAAACTCAGTGTCAGGTAGTGACAGAATAATAACATGGGACAGTGAGGAATCTAAAGAGAGTTGGGTTCAGGTTGTGGAGTGAGCCCTAATTCAGTGTTTCCATCTCTGGTTCCTCCTCAGTCTAGCCAGCACCAAGTTCTTGACTGCCTCTTAAAGGTCACCTTTGTTCTGCTTTGACAAAAAGAAGATGTGTCCCAGTAGAATTTGTTTTCATAGAGCCCCTGGTGAGCTTCTGTTGGCAGCTAAGTTTCATATTATAAAAAAAAAAGAAGAGATTTTAAAAAAATAAGAAAGGAAGGGACAAAGAAAAAAAGGAGTGGAAAGTGTGTGCAATTACTAATTTATTAGTAATAATTTTAATATTAATAATTATTTATTTTGTTAATGTTTAATGGCAATATTTAATATTATCAATAAATTATGGTTAAATAGTTATTATTTAACCATAATTTATTGATATAATTTTTAATATACTGAAAGAAAAATGTGGATGTGAATAGATGGGTAAATCTATCTGGTAACAGTTAAGAGTGCAACCTCTCTTTTTCTTTTCTATGATACTTTTTTCCCTAGAATCATAGAAATATAATAAGAGCTGAAAATAGCCCAGAAGACCATCCAAAGCCATATTCTTTTTAAGAGATGAAAACTTGATTTCTGAGAAATGGAACTCATTTTTGAGATGACTGCAAAGCCAACATTTAAACCCATGCTTTCTGATTCCCACTCTAGTGTGTAGAGCTATTCTCCCCATGGTCTGCTATGTCCTTTTTTGTCTTTCTCCTCCTCATCCTGCAACCACCACCAAACACATGCAGAGTTAGTCCTATATTTGTTCCTGTTTCTGCTATATTTGCAACTTAACTTATGGATGGTAACATGGAGCCTCACTGATTTCTGGCAGAGCTCTGCCTCATGTGCTGACAAACACTCCCTGGCACTGGGCACCTGTCCAACAGCAGGTGCCTTGCTCGTCAAATAGCTCTGTAGATGCTTCACAAAGGAGGCAGGTCGAGGTCCAACACTATCTTCCTGCTGCGTTGAGGTTACAATCTACCACAAGCATTTCTCTCACCAGGTGAAAGGAAGAGAGACTATCGCTGCCAAGGTTAGCAACACTAGACATGGGAGGTGGCCATAGGGAGCATCTGCGACAGCTTAGGGTTTCTTGGCTTGATGGATGAGTAAAAAGATAAGATGAGACATTTGAATTTGTTTACATAGGACTATTGTCCATGAACCTGAGTAGGTCGACCTTCAGGTCATGATGAAATGTCTATGTGTTTTCTCAAGCTGAGAGTAAGAACTATAAGGTAAGGCATCGAGGACTTCAATTTACATCATTATAGGGCTCTTGGGGATAAATTATTTTTGTTTAATAATATGCATTTACTTTTGTACATTACACATCAATTTAAACACACATAGAATATGTGTGATAGTTATAGCTATAGATGAGCAAATAGAAGGTAACGAGCACAGGTTTTAAAGTTTATAAGAGGCACATTGCCTTAAAGTTAATAAAAGGTTATAAACACATAGTGAATGCTGGAACACACCATGAGATGGATGGCACAAACGCAAAAGGGCACAGGTATATGTTAAGGCAGTGAAAACACATTTTTAAATTCATCTTAAGGACTTTAATAGGAATATAATGAAAATAAATGTTGAAAAAACATCATGCAAGACAAAATATCTGGGTTAAGTCTGTCTTAGACTGGCATGTCAATGAAAATGTTTATTAGTGGAGTGATTCAATTTGAAAACCACTTAAAAATATTAATCTGGTAGCATGCAAATGATACACTGGGGATACTAAAGGTCAGAGATAGCAAGTTCAACTGGAAAGGTTTGTCAATTATTCAAAGAGAAGAAGTTATAGGACCTAAATTAGGGTGGTGGCAATGAGAAAAGAAGGTAAGGATGGATAGATGGGTGGATGGTAGAAATACTGCTCAGAAATAATGAACAACTCTGGCAGTGAATCTACTTTGTGAGGCCAAGGAGAAAAGGGTTAATTTTGATGCACATGTTTGATGTGAGAGTGATCTGACTGCAACATAATTCTCCCAGTTATGTCAAAGAGAATCCTTTTTCTCATATGATCAATTCATAGGGTTTGACTTTAGCTGACTAGGAAAGTAGTGGCATAACTGAAAATATGAAGAAAGGCCAAAAAGCAGAGACATTTTACAGGACAAGGGACAGAGTTTTACAGGACAAGCTTTAGGTAATATGGATAGCAGGCCGCAGGAAAGGCAGCACTGGTGCTCAGAAAAGGCAGCAAGGTGGGAGCAGAACCCACATATTGGGAGTCAAACATGTGCAGGGCAAAGAGCAGGAGGCCAAAAGTGAGCCCATGTCACATTCTTCCTCAAAGGTTAGTAGGGAAAGAAAGTAAATTTTTCAGAGATGAAACTGTTTAAAAAATGGAAAAATTGCTAAGAATCTGCACATACGTTACTTACGTGCCTAATGGTGACTCGTACCCCATATCTTTATAATAAAAGGAAAGAAAAGAAGAAATGGAAAGAGAAGCCAGATTCCATTCTCCTGGGTACAGAATCAGATTCACAAGGGAATAAGAAGAGAGTAGGTGTAAACACAGAGGCGACAATTATAAACTAGTGTTCAAGCGCAGTAAATTAATTACATACGCAATGATGCACATACACCTTTCTTTTTGGGAATGAGACTTGGGCTGTCCTCTTATTTCAAATCACATCCCATGTTTGCTTCACTTTTTCATTTGCATGCAATACAGTCAGACTACTATATTCACGGCTTCTGCATTCATAGATTCAAACAACCTTGAATAAAAACTATTCAGAATAAAATAACAACAAAAAATAACGCAAATTTTAAAATACACGACAACAACTATTTACACAGTCTTTACATTGTATAGGCATATAAGTCATCTATAGATTATTTAAAAGTTTACGGGAGGATGTGTGTAGATTGTATACAAGTACTATGCCATTTTATATAAGAGACTTGAGCATTCACAGATTTTATTATCCCCGGGGTCCAGGAACCAATCTTCTGCAGATACTGAGGTATGGCTGTACTTAATAGTATGTGAGATTTGACAGGCAGTCAGATTTATGTTCTTCTGTATCCTAGGAAACATACGCTGAGTCCAGAGAGTCTCAATTTTTTGCCCCTGTCGACTTGCTTCTCTGTCTTACCCAAGGAAGCCTGACTCCCATAGATTTGTGAAATAGATTCAATTTCTGGGCTATGTTTGGTCTTTCTGAGCACCATCTGTCGTGTGGAGCCCACCAAACTTTCTCTTATTTTTTCCCCTCCAATGGGTTTTATCTCACTGTATTACTCCTTTACTTCTCTTTGTGTCTGCAAGACAGTTCTGCTCATACTTGCATCCTTATCCATCATTTAAGAAACTGGGATATCAACACAACGTTTTATAACATTTAAATAACCTATTTTATATTTGTACAGAGTTTATAATTTATTAAGTGGTAGTATGTCTTTACCTAGTTTGGCCTTCACAACAACTCAGGAGTTGGATAGGCCAAGCAATTATACACATTTCAAAGAAAGGGAAACTGAAGATCTGATGAAGGCTGTATAATAAACACATATTGGAATCCAGACATGCATTCATATTTTCTGACTTCTCATGGAGTTCTCATCTCGTCACCATACATTGCACAGATCATCTATCATGGGAAACCCCTAGGCCTCTCTTTCACTATGTAATACAGTCCTTAGGAGAACTGCTTCCTCATCACGCAAACTGAATAGTTTATTCCAACTCTGCTGTGTGGCCTTGAAAACACTACTTAAACTCCTTGAATTTCCATTTCATCACCTGGATAATATTGAGGATTATAATGCACCACCATAGGATTGCTATAAAAATTACATAAAATTATGTTATAGAGAATGCATAGGGACTACCCAACAAAGGTTAAAAGCAATAACATTATTTATTCAGGCTTTTATATTGATATTTGATCATAAGCTATCTGTTGCTAGTGTTTCTCTTATATTTCATGCAGCATGCCCTTGAATGTCCTTTTACAGTGAGGAGAATTTAGAATTTGAGGAAATAAAAAATGTTTCAGAGACAATTCATATACACCTATTGGAGCTAAAATAATAAATTCAGATAAGTCAAGAAACAGTAGTATTATTGATTAGATAATCCTTAGTTAAAACAAGTTTATTTTAGTCTTTAGGCTTGATTTTTTATTCTTGCTTTGCCTTTTTCCTTGTCCTTGTTTGTCTTTCTCTTTCCTTTTAAGCCCGGGCACCTTGTAGTGTAATTCTTGCCCCTCACAAATAGAAAAGAATGTCAAATTTTAAAGCCAACGTCAATAATGAAGAGGGAAGGGACAAAAATCTCATTCAAATACCAGTACTTTCATTGATACTAGCATTAACAGTAAAAAGAAAAGTAGAAAATTACGGACAAGAAAGGGAATTTTTTATTTTGGTAGTTCTGCCTATTACTGCATGATCACAGCTTGAAGTTCCTCTTTTTTGGGGGAGGATGACTAGGACAGAAGTCTCAAGTAGTTTGGTGCCTTCAAGAAATGTCAAACTCAAGATGTTCAACTGGTTCCAAGGTGTAACCATAATGTACACCCACTCCTCACCTGTGTACCATCCTGCTATCCAGATAGAAAGTAATAGAAAGATTATTGGTAGAGTCAGACACCACTGTGAACCAGTCCTGAGATCTAATCAAGAAATATTGTAATAGACTCTTTTTTGATATAAACTAAGTCTTCTGAGTCCAGTCAATGAGACACTCATTTATGGGAGAGAAACCTCTAACCTATGTGAGTCACTGAATGTTTTAAGGATTCCTTTATAGACACGTAAATACTAGCAATTTTAGATTTTTGTTTTTTATCTTCCCTGACAAAGGCAAAATTATGGGATTTTTTAAAGTTCTCATATTTGTCTGATGAAAAGTTTTGTCAGTAGTGCCAAATAGATACAAGCTGCTAGAGGCTACTAAAATCAATTAACTCTAGCATCTTACTTTTTGTTATATAACCAAGCTATGTTATATGTTGAGAGTCTGCTCTTCTAGACCACATGCTTCTTGCCTACAAAATTAAGTGGTCTCAGGACAACACTGGGGAGCCTAGGGAAAAAAACATATTATATATATATATGTATTTTTTTTTTGAGTTGGAGTGTCACTCCGTCACCCAGACTGGAGTGCAGTGGCACACTTATGACCACCCCAGCATCAACCTGCTGGCCTCCACCGATCCTTCCACCTCCACCTTCCAAGTAGCCAGAACTACAGGCGTGTCCTACCATGCCTGGCTAATTTTTGATTTATTATAGAGACAAGGTCTCACCAAGTTGTCCAGGCTGGTCTTGAGCCCTCAGGCTCAAGCAATCTACTTGCCTTGGCCTCCCAAAGTGCTGGGATTATAGGCTGAGCCACCAAACCCGGCCTAGAATTTTTTTTTTTTTTTTTGAGTTGGAGTCTCACTCTGTCACCCAGACTGGAGTGCAGTGGCCGCTTTTGGCATCGCAGCCCCAACCTGCTGGGCTCCGGCGGCGATCCTTCTGCCTCAGCCTTCCTAATAGCTGGAACTACAGACGCGTGCTACCATGCCCGGCTAATTTTTTTATTTTATTGTAGAGATGAGGTCTTGCCAAGTTGCCCAGGTGGGTCTCGAACCCATGGACTCAGGCAATCCACTCACTTCAGCCTCCCAAAGCGCGGGATTACGGGCTGAGCCACCAAGCGCGGCCCTAGAAAATATTTTAAACAGGAACAGAGAACTATTAAGGAGATTCTGTAGTTTTTAGACACTGGTCTTTACAATAATAATAATGGGAAAGGCAGTCTCTTTATGAAATTCATGTTTCTATGCAGAAGATGGGGGATATGGAACAGACAGAGATGAGAAAATGAGGAAAAACAGCCTTAAAGTTAGTGAGAGTGAAAAAAAGGAAAGAAGGTAGGGCCCACACTGAAGAGTCATGGGATGTGACTTTGAGAAGATTTCAGTCTTGAATTCATCTGGCAGTTCTCAATGAGCAAGGAAGCTGCTGGGGAATGAATGGAGACCCTGCTGGGGAATGAATGGAGCAAAGATAACAGCTGTCCTCAAAGACTTCCTGGTATTTATTTGCTAGAATCAAAGAATGGTAGAACCGAAGGCAACCTTAGATAGCAGAGAACTCAAACCTCTTAATTTTTCAGATGAGACCACTGAGACATGGTGATGAGCCTTGCATGTTTTTTTGGCAAATAGGCTAAGTTGCCAAATCAGTGCTAAAACCTGACAGTTTTCATTACTCTGAGTTCATTATTCTTTTTTACTCTCTACTTCCTTCATGTATCTGAGGTGTGTATAGATGTTTTGTTCTAAATTCCTTCCAGAATTTTATTTTCTCTTCTCTTGAGATAGGAAACACAGCAAAGATGAGAGAACTTCTTCTTTCTCAGTCTTTGCTACTACTCATTCAATATCTTTCCACACCTCCATCTTCCAGTCAAGTTTTCACAATGTTCATAAATTACGGTCTTCCCTTGAAATGAATCTTGAAGTTGTATGATCTTCTCAAAGAAATCCTGACTGCTCTGTTTCTTATTGTGAGGGAACTTTAAGGAGTCCTTCTTGCTTGTGTAAGAGGGTCATTCTGTGCTATAGAGATCCAGTGAACCCCCATGAGAGTCAATGTGCATGGACTGAATGCTCTTTCAATGTCACCTGCAAGGAGCATTTCTAGGTTACACCTACCCAATAAAACCCTTTTCTGCTTTGAGCTACTGTACCTTAACCTCTTGATCTTTAATTAATACAAATGATAACGGACACATTTTTGAGTTGTAGGTTTTGTATGAGATAAAGTAATTGCCATCCATTTTGTATATCTTTCCAGTATTTTATTTACTTATTCGGATTTGAATCACTTTTAAAAAATAGATGTGTATATTTTCTTTTGCTGACTATCTGGGACAGATATGCTATAAATATACACAAACACTATTATATAATAGTTTGTTATTAATCCCTTATATTTCCAAATCTATAATTCTGTATATGCTTTGAAATTGAAGAGGCATGAGCTTTTATTCTTCATTATGAGATTATCTGGTAATGATGTATTCAGTAAAGTGATAATCATGACAATCATACATTTGTAATTATACTTATGTGCCATAAATTCATTAGAACAGTTGAAATCCATTTGGTCAGATGTACAGCAATTTACCATTAAAATCAAAATTCCCTAAACTTCACATTTCATAATGTCAGGAAATGTGACTGGTTCTTGTTTTTTGAGGTGTGCTTGGCACTGAAGTATATATATTCATATTCACTGTATAATATAGTTATTACAAATTATAAAATAGAATAATTTCTTTTAATGTTTTCAGCCATGCTGTATACTTTCAGTCATGCTGTAACTTTGACATACTCACATATGTTCTTTATACTGAGATAAATTGAGAGTCATATTCATGCCTGTTTATTTTATAACCTGTGGCTTCTGGATACCTTTACTAGCCTTTGGTATGCTCTGCAATATATGAGTATTATGTTATTCTCTGTGATTAATACATCCAAGACTGAGTTGCTCAACTGCAATGTAGCTAAAAGGGAAAATCAGTAAACATGGGCAAGGTCTTAGGCAAAGTTTGCAGAGATCCCATAGCAAGTTGTAGATAAGTAAGTAGAGAAGCAAAATTGATTTAAGCCAGAGTACTGAAAAATGATCTTCTGGAGATTACTAAAGGTTGCCATGTCTGAGGAAACATTTGAGTAGCCTTAGATGTAGGCCAAGGCCTTTACATACTTTAAATAATGCTGTATTATTGCACACCATTTATGCTACTTGAGAATTTGATAAAAATCAATGGTCCCTGATCCCTTCATCTGCCCCAAATCTTGTTACCTTGGCAACAAGGATTACATGATTTTAAGAATTTCCAGATTATAATAACAGTTCATTTCAAGGGTATGCTTCTAGATAAATAAACTTAAAAAATAGAAAGAAAGGAAAAGGAAACTTGAAGATAAACTCTAAGCACATTGAATGAGAATATAAAGAAGCAGAATTTCCTTGTAGAAGTTATTGTAAAATCAGCTCCATGGATTCTAGTGGAGTCTTCCAAATGCCAGACTCATCATAGACCATTCAGACACAGAAAAATTATTCCATTTCTCCTTCCACTCCAGTACTTAATTACTTGGAATCAGTAATATATGTGTATCTCAGAGATGAGAAGGAGGAAGAACAATAGCAGGGCATGATAATAGAGGTGGATATATATGCTTAAGGAAGCGATGGTGTAGGTAGTGATGATGAAGAAAATGCCAGAGAAGGAGATGAAGGAAGGGGGAGCAAGAAGTGTAGGAAGAAAGGATGAACTGGCAAGAAAAGGATAATTATTTATTATAATAACCGTATAAATTCCCTTCTTCAAGGACATGAAAGAATGCAAATAAAGTTACAGAAGTCTAACTCATTCAGTGTACTGCTATATGTCCAAGTCTGACATTCAGGAAGTATCTTGAGCTCAGAACATGGCCTTATCCACCAGGGTAAAAGATATGCAATATGAATTGATTTAGTTTAAAAAATGCTTGCTCAAATCTCTGGAATATCTAGCAATTATTTGTGCTTTTGGATTATGTGTTATATAAGCTAGTTATTCTTATTGCGCCTGGTCTCATTTTTTAAAAAGTAAATATGACTGTCAAAGCTTAAGAGATTTTTAAGAGTTGGCCACAAGGAAAAAACTTTCATCAGTTATTTCCAATTGAAAAATAATATAAATAAATAAAAGATATCATTGTAAGTGTTTTATATGGATAATTTTATTTACATTGGTGGTGTTGAAAAATAAGAATAAAATAAACATCGATTAGATTATATGTTGTCTAACTTCTGGTGCTTATTTTTTAAATTCTTGTTTGTGGAAATGGGTTTTAATCTAAGGTAAAATTAAATTCCATAATTTTGCACCATCTTGTAACAGATTTCTACAATCTGTATGAATACAAAGAGTTTAATTAAAACTGAAGG
The DNA here is from genome assembly GCF_000164805.1 of Carlito syrichta. Classification (NCBI taxonomy): domain Eukaryota; kingdom Metazoa; phylum Chordata; class Mammalia; order Primates; family Tarsiidae; genus Carlito; species Carlito syrichta. Next base: position 114,852 of record NW_007246057.1, read on the forward strand.
CAGAATGGAGTCTATATGCATGTTATCATCACCGTTTAAGACTAATTTACCTGGTTTGCAGAGCTCTTCTGGACCAGGTGCTATATAATCCTCTGGATCTTTTTGCTAGCTCCAGGTAGGGTCTAAAATAAGAGATAACAGTAGATAGTTGGAAAAATATTTGAGAAAAGTCAGGAATTTTCACTCTAGTCCCCTTTGACCAATATGTCTTTCTGTAAAGTTGAGAATGCCACTGAAGTTTTCTGGACACTGGTTCTCAGTTTCCAACTTTCACCCTGAGGTGTTTTTAAGGAATAATGTCTAACGACCCATCCTGTGCTGGACTGACCACTAGATGGTTTCAACAGTTAAAATGACTGCTGCAAATTGCTCTTGACAGGATACAAACTACTATCCAACCTTTGAGAGAGGTGAACTCTAACAGACATCTCCTTAATCAACTAAATAATGGATCTCATGTCTCTCCTTCACCACTACTCCGTGAATTACCTTAGTAATCACATTGTGCCTAGTCAAAATTGTCACAACTTAACAAATTACCTGAACTAGTTTTGAAATGCTGTCATCCAAGAATATGTGCTGACATTTATTTGTTAGGTCATAGGTAATATTGTAAATATTTTCTATGTATTTGATTTTCTAGAGTCTTCAGTTATCTTGCAATTTCTACATTGCCTTTCAGTCATTAGTAATGTTCTTGCAATCTAAGAGCAACACTTAGCATTCAGAAGCTCTGTTCAGATGGTCAGCAGGATCACACTATTTGCTCTTTGGTGCACTGTTGATGGTGGGTCAAGCTAGCAGTAAAAAATAATTATAATTTTAAAAGCCAGAGGTGCACTGAGGACTATGTTTTATCCTTTAAAAATAAAATCTAAATTTTGCCTTACCTTTCATGTGTGCAGAATGTAGAAATTCACTTTTGAAGAATAGAAAGAGGAAACTTAATAGCTTTACAATGGAGAAGTCTAGTAAAGGCTATCTTAACCAAGGTTATCAAGGTTAACATGACAAGTCATGTTGATATCATATAACCCTAATTGTGTAACCATGAGGAAAAATATATCAGGCAAATCAATTTGAGGATATTCAACAAAATACCTGACCAGCACTCTTCAAAACTGTCAAGGTCATGGCAAACAAGGAAAGACTGAGAAAGTATCACAACTAAGATGCCAAGCTGCCATGAGGACTAAATGCAATGTGAGATCCTGGAACAGAAAAAAAAGTCTTTGTTGGAAAAACTGGTGATATCTGAATAAAGACAGCATTTTAGTCACTAGTAATATACCAGTGTTCATTTCTTAGGTTTTAACAATTATTCCTTGGTTATATAAGCTGCTAACATTAGGGAAACTGAATGAAAGGTAAACATGCTATGCCCACTTAAACTTGTGTCGACCATGAAAAGAAAAATGTGCTTGCATTACTTTGCTAGGGCTACCATAACAGAGTACCACAAGTTGGGTGACTTGAACAACAGAAATTAATCTCATAGTTCTGGAGGCATGATGTCCCAAATCAAGGTATCAGCATGTTTGGTTCTTTCTGAGAGCTGTGAGGGAAGAATTTGTTGCAGGCTTCTCTCCTTGGCTTGTAGATGTCCATCTTTTCCTATGTCTCTTCACGTGGTCTTGTCTCTCTGCCAATTTGTCACTATATCCAATCAGTCATAATGAATGAGGGACCACCCTAATGGCCTCATTTTGACTTGATTTCCTCTGTAAAGACCCTGTCTCCAAGTAAAGTCACATTTTGAGATGCCAGGAGTTAAGACTCCAAAATATCTTTTTTTTTAGAAGATCACAATTCAACTTATAGCAGTGCCTCAAAGTTCTTTGCCTTTTTTATTCTGAAAAGTGCCTTGGCTCCTTCCTCTTTTGTCCCTTGCATCCAAGATGTGACTAAACCCTGCCACTTTTACTTATTAAATTCTGCTCAAATCCATGTACCTCTCTTCCTCTGCACAATCACCATTACTACTCTAGTTTAAACTTCTGTAACAATTTATCTGGACTAAAGAAAAATCCTCCTCACTTATTTTCCAAATTCTGTTTTTGCTCTGCTCCGCTCTACTCTCCAGGTTGCAAGCAGAGTCCTCTTTTCACTGTGCATATCATCTGTGCTTAAAAACCTTCCAAGGCTTCCCGTTGTTGTGAGAATAAAGACCAAAAGTCTCTCTCATTCCCTCAGGTCCCTGCGTGACCTTCCAACCTATTGGCCACACCATAAACCACTTCCTGCCTCATTCTCTCTCAGGCAGCACCAGCCAACTCTACATTCTTGTGGAAAGCAAATTTATCCTGCATGGGCATAGCTATGCTGTGCGCTTCCTACCCTAATCACCTGCCCACCTGGCTACTTCCACTTCCTTTTCACCCTTCAGATCCAGCTCAGAGATGGATGCATCAGGAACATCTGTCCTGCAACCCCTAGACTGGATCAGGACTGCTGTTATATGTTGTCTGAATATACATTTCCTTCAGAGCACTTACTGCATTTTGAAATTTTATCTTTATGCAGTTATTTTATTGCCTTTGTGTCTACTACCAGACTGTGAGATGCATGAGGCAGAAATGACATCTATGACTGCCTTTTCAGCAGTACCTAGCATAGTGCTTGGCTCATGTTTGGTTCTCGAATTCTTAAATTAATTAATATGAATTTATTTTCAATTTGTATTATTCGATTTGACACTTTACTTCTTCTCCTAGTCTCTCATATTGTTACTTGGTAAATGTGCTAATAATACTTAGTTTACTTATAGTTAATGCACTTATGTCAAATCAATCATACATACTTGGAGAAGAAAATGGAATAATCCTTTTTGTGAACTCCCAACCTAGTGACGACATAAGGATAAACTTGATTTGCTAGTCTAAATAGAAGCTTAAACATTGATAATTTCCATATTTTTAAATTGATGAATATCTATACAATTTATTTTATTATTATTTCTAAATATTTAGATAAATAAACCTAAAGCTATATATCTAAGTATATTGTACATGTTTTAAGTTGTATAAGACTAAATATAGACTTTCTATTGATTACTGACTTTGTTTTTTTATTTCTTCTTCTTATTGTTGTTATTGTTGTTATTTGAGTCAGGGTCTTACTCTATTGTCCTGGCTGGAGTGCAATGACATGATCATGGCTCACCTTAGCCTTGACTTCCTGGGTCTAGGCAATCCTTCCACTTCAGTCTCCTGAATAGCTGGGACTACAGGCAGACGTGGCCATGCCCAGTGAGATGAGGTCTTGTTATGCTGTCCAGGCTGGTCTTGAACTACTCAGCACAAGCAATCCTCTCAGTTCAGTCTCCCAAAGTGCTGGGTTTACAAGTGTGAGCCACTGTGCCTGGCCTTGATTCCTGACTTTGAAGTGAGTTTGTTGATTAAAGATGTTCTTTGAGTCTTTCCTCCGCATCATGAAGACAGAATCAGGCATTTTTGTAATACTCATTAGTGTTGGTAGCAGCAATAAATCCCTTATAGTAAATTTGTCTTAGAGAAGTTTTTTTTTCATTCTGGGTGAACCGTAACCAAGCATGGGATGCTCCACTCAGTGGTTTATCGATTGTGTCATTCTGAAGATACCAACTCCCACTTCTCCAGACAGCTTGGAAGGCACAAATGTTCAGGAAATGTTAATTTCTATAGGATGCTGATTACAGCAAGTGGAAATGTCAAGCATGCCAATATTTGATAATATTTTCCATCTTGTCAAAATAATTCCTTATGTGTTGTACTTGATTTCATAAAAATACTTAATTTGTTTAGAGAAGTTTTAAGTTCACTGCAAAATTGAGGGAAGTCACAGAAATTCCCCATATAGCTCCTTCCTCCCCTACACAGGATCTCCTCCACTATCAGCATCCCCCACCAAATGTGGTACACTTGTTACAGTTGCTGGACCTACATTGATACCACATAATCACTCAAAGCCCATAATTGACATGAGGGTTCACTCTTGGTGTTATACATTCTATGGGTTTTGGCAAATGTGTAATGACAGGTATCTATCATTATAGTATTATACAGAATATTCTTACAATCCTAAAAATCCTCTGTGCTTCAGTGATTTGTCACCCAACTTCTGATAACCACTAATCTTTTTACTGTATTCATAGTTTTGCCTTTTCCAAAATGTCATGTGGTTGGAATCATTCAGTATATAGCCTTTTCAGATTGACTTGTTTCATTTAAATTTTTTCCATATTTTCTCATGAACTGATAGCTTGTTCTTTCTAGTGCTCAATAATAGTCCATTGTCTGGATGGACCACAGTTTATCAATCCACCTACTGAGGGACATCTTGATTTCTTCCATGTTTTGACAATTATGAATATAGGTGCTATAAATATCTGTGTACAAGTTTTCATGTGGACATTGGTTTTCAACTTCTTTGAGTAATTATTACGGTGCACAATGGCTGTATTATGTTAAAAATATGTTTAATTTTGTAAGGAACTGCCAAACCGTCTTTTAATGTGACTGCACCATTTTGCATTTTCACCAACAATGATCAGAATTCCTGTTGTTCCACATCCTCACCAGCATTTGATCTTTTCAATGTTCTGGATTTTGGTCATTATAATGATTATATAGTGGTATCTTATTTTTGTTTTAACCTGAATTTCCCTGATGACATATGATGTAGAACATCTTTTTATATTCTTATTTGCCATATGTTTATATTCTTTGGTGAGGTGTCTGTTAAGGAGTTTGGTCCATTTTTAATTGACTGGTTTGATTTCTTATTGTTGACTTTTAAGTGTTCCTTGAATATTTTGGAATACAGTCCTTCATTGAATGTGGCTTTTGAAAATATTTTCTCTCAGTCTGTGGTTTATCCTCTCATTCTCCTGATTGGGCTTAATTGTTTACAACTGAAAGTGGCAAATGCTATTATATCGCTTTTGGTTCTTGGTACCTAGTAAGACCCTAAACGTGTCAGTGCTTAAAGTCTTTTGGAAAACTCCAAACAAGTAAAAGATGTAACTGCTTTGGGTGGTGAAAGGCCAGTCGCACGTCTTCTCTTAACTCCACATCCCATGAAGAGTTAGAGGGATAACTTTATAGCTCTCTTTAGAAGACCTGATTCTCTTCATTCAGATCCTGAGCTCAGGCATAAGTTCCTGATGGATATTATCCTACTAAGAACACACACAATGCTCCATTTCGTTCGTCAACCAGTGTGTTTTCCATTTGTAAGAGGAACTTGCTGAAGAACTCTGCCATCCATATTGACAAGCTATAATGCTGTTCGGTTGGCAAGACATGACAAGGTTACTTCTTAAGGTTATGCTCAGTGGCAAGACACCCATTTACTTCGAAATTAGATTTTTAAAAAAGAAGCTTGCTTAATTTTTATTAGACACTATTTGGAGATTGCAATGTTTGCATAAGCTATTTCTCAGGAATAATTTACTCTAACCCTAACCCTGTTCTTAAGGATAGCATGATCATGCATAACAGCTGCAGAATATAGGCCTTTGTCTTTTATTTCAATGACACTTAACAGAGTCCTTCCATCTGACACGTACAACACTGCTTCTCTGCTTCTTTCTTCTCGACAGAAATGAATGCCGGCCAAAAAAGATGGAGACCAAAATAGCAAAATAAAAATATTTTAAAAGTGGAACAATTTCAAAACTGGGCACATGGATGAGGAATGAAAAATGAATGTCATTCAAATATGTTCTGACCTAAACCTTTAAAATAACTTGCAGCTCTTACAGTGGGAGGGAGGACATGATTTTTCTGAAATTTTAGATAGGAGAAGAAATTGGCAGGGAAAAATAACCTCTTGCCCCTCTAGTCCTTGATGGATTAATCATGGTCCAAGCAGAATACTGACATCACAACCATCAAGAGAAAGGGAGTAAGCAAGGTGTGGAAGGAGCAAAGGCAGTGATAGGGCCACCACCGGGTTGCTGAAGATATCATTAGGCTGAAACTGAGGAGCCAGTCTTCACAACTGACAATCATTTAAGCCTCCGGCTATCAAGAGAAAATAGAATTGGAACAGAGGGGAGGTTTTCCACCCTTCATAGTCATAAGATGCAGGCTATATGTTTAAAGATTAGAAAATCTGAAAATGAAGCTGTGAATGCCTACTCAGGGGCCCCTGTGCACTACTGACCTCTCTGGAACTCAAGTCCCTCAATGGTAAACTCTGAGGGCAGATTTGTCAATGATTGCAAGGTATGTTTATATTTTGTTTGGTCCTTACAATTTTGTTCTGGTTTACTTATTGAATGAATTTATTGAATACATTGAATATTTATTGAATAAATCACTTCTGTCAGCTTTTTAAAAATCAGGAGATTTGTATTTAAATTTTCATGACATATTCGGTCACTAGTAACATTGTGTCTGACTGATTACAGTGGGCTGGACCAAATGAGAGTTTTCCCTTTTATATTGTTTAGGCTGTCTACACTTTGCCTTAATTGTCCTTCTCAGTTGTCTTTCACCCAAGCCACTTCAACGGAGTCACATTATTTGCCTGACCTTTGTAGACATTTGGATTTTTAATGCCTCTTATAATTACCAATATCGCTTCCACCTATAGCATTTGTTATGCTTTGATGTGAAGATATTCTTCCTCCTATACAGTTACTTTTAATCCCATTAATAATTGTTCCCTGAAATATGATCTGTTTAGTTGTCTACTTCTGGGTTGCAAGAACAGTGTACATTTAATTTACTTTGCACAGCATGGGTCATAGCACCTTTCATAGGTGCTTTTTCATGAACGTGTTCATTTTGTTCTTGTTTCTTGTTTCCTTTTTACGACTTCATCTTCATCATCTTTTTAGCAATCTTCTATCTGCAATGTACTTGTCATTGCCCTTTATAGACTGCTCCCACAGCTCAGGGTACCTGAAGCCCTGAGAGGTGGAAAGTTCTCACAAATCACAATGAACACTTAACCTAAATGAATGTGAGTAGTAGGATTTATTAAAATTTAAATTGACCAGTTGATTTGATTTAGTTCTACCCTCTGATTCATTTTAATCTATAGGCATATTTTCATGGGCTAATTTGCATGGCCAATACACAGGTGCACATCCATGCATATTTATTTTAAGCAATTTAGGATGTTAATTTTGTCGATATGATAATGCAATTTTAAGTTTAGAAAAATCATGGCATAAAACTCTGGAAGTGTGGGGAGTTGGTATTCAGAGATTCACACAAGCACTATAACTGTTACCAAAAAATAACTTCTTGATTATAAAACATACATGATTTATAATACTTTTATTATTTTAAAATACATATTTTATCTTAATATTATTATACTGTACTTAATCCTTCCCGAAGAAGCAAAAAAATTTCTAAAAATAAAGAAAGAATCGTTTTTAATGAATATTCATCTAAATTTCTTTTTTTTTAAATATCAGACTGTGTGCAGTATGAACTCCAGTTGCAGCAAACTAAAGAGTGAAAACCTCAGTTTATTTGGCACCTACTCATCTCTCTCAGCCTCCATCCCAGGGTCTCTGAGTTGTTCGTGCAACCCAGAAGTAGACAACCAAACAGATTATATTTCAGAGAACAATTGTTAATGGGATTAAAAGTAACTACATAGGAGGAGAATGTCTTTGCATCAAAACATAACAAATGCTATAGGTGGAAGTGATATTGAGAGTTCTTCAAAAGTATGTTTGAAATTACTGGATTAGATAGTGTCTGGTGTTCTTTTAGACCAATATTCTGTAAATCTGAATGTCATTTGCATATATCTTAGATTTCTTATGTGATGTAATTTGATGTCAATAAGTATGATTTAAGATCATATTAGTTGCATTTTCTTTTGGATGGCTAAACAAGGAGCATACTACATTATTAGTCTTTATAGTAGGGTTTTGTTTTTGGGAATAGTGAAACACACAAAAATGATAAATGATCCTGTATGTGCACATTTTCCAGCTTAAATATTAGAGTTCCCGAAGACCAGCTTTCCAAATCTGATCTGAAGGATATTATGTCTCACTCACCAGTTCTACTATTGCTTTTATGCTGTCATAAAGACTTAATGATGTCCCATCAAGACACATGAACATTTCCCTCGAGCCGGAATGGTAAGAAACCTACCTGAATCCTTTAGCTTTTTATAATCTCTTTTCTATAACCAGTCTTATATCTTAGAGCAAGTGGAGAGCCTGTTTCAGTGCTGCAGATGAGCAATGTGAAGCCCATACCTTGACTATACAATAGAATATGAAAAAGAATGAGAAAAATGCTCCAAGGAAACTTAAAGAAAGCACTTGGAGAATATCCAAACTAAAAATAATGATATCTCATGTGCTTTTCTGAACCACCAGCATGGCACATATTAGCTGGACATCCTAGGACTTCTCTCATCTGACAGAGGCATAGGTATCCAAGTCAGGGTGGCAATCAGGGAAGAAGCCATGAAAGTCACTGGAACACATTATGTATGAACAAGAGCATTGATATCAGATGAAAAACATTGCAGCACACAGTCTTGTTTCCTTCTTTAAAACCAAGCATATTAATATTTTATTTTCACCAAGTTCTGGAGAAGGTATATATTATGGATGAGATTGTTTGTTTTATAGAGTTTTGGAACTTCTGACTTTCTAGGTCTATCATCTGCCCAGCATCACAGTGAAAAGAATACTTGAAAAAGAATCTCCCAAGATTCCAGGAGACAATAATAATGAGAACAGACTGAATGAATGTATTTTCTTTTTATTTCTATCCTTCCTGGCTCTGTCATCCTTTTGTCATCTTCTCCCTTACACCACACTCCTTCTCCACTGTTTGTTAAAGTCTAGAAGCCAATAAGAAGAAAAATAATAGTTGCTTTGCAGAGATATGTCCAGAGCTTTTAACAAAAGAAGGGACTGTGGAAAAGAGTTTTTCAAAGAGCAGACCTGTGCTCCGCTCATTCTTCCTCTTAATCACCTGAACAGTGTAAAGAAAGAATGAAGAGATGGCTGGGGTCCTGCCTGAGGAGCATAGAGTTCCTGTGTCCACCCTGTGTTTTGCTACTTCTATTCTCTTTTGCTGGGGTAATATGTTGTAGAGATTGCCTATCATTTATTGCTCTATTTGGGATATGACTGAGCATGAACTAAAAGAAATGATGTTGGATCTTAAGACAGGCACTCATTTTATCATCAAGCCACTTAAATGTCTTTTGTCAGTCAGGCACAGAAGAAGGAATGGTGCACAGGTAACCATTTCCTTTGTGATTGGATAACACAAGGCTGCAATACCATTTTGTGCAAATTTGTTACGCAAAATCATTTTCTAAGGTCATGTTTTTCAGCAGTCATTCTGCCTGTCACCTCATTATCCCCTGTTTGGGCTGCAGTATTAACTAAGAGAGAAGAGGGATATGAAAGGATAGGCATTCCTCTGCAGTCCCCAGTCTAAAGACCTAAGGGAGCAGTGTTGGGCGCAGGCTACAGGGATGGGTCATTATTTTTATCATACTCTCATCTGTAGAATAACTCCATTTCTCTCTGTTTATCTGTGTTTAGTCACCTTCACCCTGAAGTCAGTTGACCCTGAGATTGTTGGAATTACTGCAATACTGACTGCACGATTCGGGGACCAGGAACTCCCATAATCAGCTGGTACTCAGAAACACTATAGGAATATGTAAAATCATCCCTCTGGAAAATATGTAAATGGAAATATGTCACGTTTTCCTTAGGTTCACCCTGCCCTTAAACTTTAAGTTATTTTGTTATCCAAATCCATGGATTGCAGCTGTAGTGAAACATTGGAGCCATATTTTCCTATATTCAAGGAAAGTTACAGCTTGAATCTTAAGTGTATCTCAAATTGCTCAATGTAAACAATTCCAATGCCCAGGGAGAAGTGGGGTAGAGGATAATTACACATCTGTCTAGTATTTTTCCATTTGCAATAATCTTTTTTTTATAACTTGGACAAATCTTCACCGCAACCATAGAGTAACAAGTTTTATAAATACAGCTGATGAGTAATTTACAATCAAGTCAGGTGGGCCAGTTGTTAGTCCCAAATATTTCCTGACTTAGTTACTCTTACTGATTTCACAGAGATGCATGGTTTTCCTTTTCATGACTCTGTCCTTGTAGATAATTTAATTTACAAGGAATCCAAGATCAGCACTTGTATAAGTAAATAAATTAATTACTTAATACAATTTCTCAATCATAAATCTCATACGCACCACATTTTGAGAAGATCAATAATTATTTTCCTTGAATAATACTCTCATTTTCAAAACTTTAGAATGCTACAGCTGACAGCAATGACCACTTAGGGGCTTAAGAACATTAGTCACCATGACAGGCTTCATCCTGACCGAGAAAGGTTTCACCTCTGCTTTAATCTGCCTATTTCTTCCATTCTTTCTCTTTCTCAGCTCTGCTAGTACAACTGTGCTAATTGCCACTAAGAAACCTTATGCAGGAAAGAGACTCTTTTAAAGGCCTTGAACTTCTCTCCCTGCAGAAAGATGTGAAGGAATTACCTGGATAGGCAGCAGCTGACTCTTTTACCTATTGTGTGCCACAGTCCTCTTTGAAAGTTTGATAAAATCAATGGACCTCTACCCACAATAACTGTTTAATGCATCAACAAAACCTATGGAATTTAGTCTTCCCCTTCTGGGAAGGTAGAATAGATGTGGTTTTCCTTCTTCCTCCCAGTAAATTTAGCAGAAAAGCTTGGAGATTATATATAAAACAAATAGAAGATTGAAAGTTGGTGAGGAGAGGCAGCCTAGATAGGTTCCTTGACACAAAAAGATTGATACAGTGGTAAGTTCCTGGGGTTTGTTTGTGTCTTATGTATCCCATACTAGAATGTGAAGAATCCAGCAACCTAAAACTACCAACAAGTACAGAAAAAAGCAAACCACCACAGCAAAATAAAAACTACAGAAATCTCTCTCTCTAGTCAAAATACCAAGAAGAAGCAGAACATAAGACAAAACTTTTAGACAATAACTGTTGTATGCCATCCACCATAGGAAAACCTGTGGCTCAACCCCACTTTGGCCAGCAAAGCCTTAAGAGAGTCGGAGACCAGAATTTCCACTCTTACCAGGCTATAATGAAGTTGCCCAACATGTCCTGCTGGGATGATTGATATCAGAGAAGTCTAGATAATGTGATTGGACGAACACCACTGCGCTGACAGTGATGAGGCATTCTGGTCTCTCCTCACTAGACTTGTATTATAAGCGGCCTAGTGAAAAGTTTAGATTTTTATCACCACTCAGTTAGGTGATCAGGCCACCCCAGTATGGTATCAGTGGAGACAAGCAGGGGAACAGTAAACAGGCAATCCTAGCCCCGCTGGACAGAGGATTATCAGCTGGAACACCCAACCTTGCCCAGCAGTAATACAGAGTTCATTACTGCCTTGGTGTCAATGGAAACTCAACAGAGTACCTAGATTTCTACTTCTACCTTGTTGTATTGAGACTCCCTCCATGCTACCATGCTGAAGCAGTGCTAGAAAAAGTCACTCAAAAAGTTTAAATAATATCCGGAGTCTCAAAACATAATACTCCAAATGTATATGTTCTAATCATTCTTACCAAAAACAAGGAAAATCTCAACTGGAATTGAAAAATAATAATAAAACAATCAAAAGACATCAAAATTGGGATGACAAAATGTTAAATTATCTGACAAAAATTTTTAAAAAGCATTATAAAGTAGAAAATTTGATAGTACTATAATTATTAAATTCATAATTTTAAAACTCCTCAAAATAAGTCTTTAAGACAAGATGATTTCATAAAGGAATTTTCCCAAATATTTAAAGAAGAATTAACACAAATTCTACAGAATCTCTTTCAGAAAACAGACATGACAAAGGACCATTATTTTATGATGCTAGTATTTTCCAGACACTAAAGCCAAACAAAAGCAGTACAAAAGTGAAAACTACAGGAAAAAAAAATGTTCATGAATACAGATGCAAGGTCAGGTGTGGAGCCTTATGCCTGTAACTCCAGCACTTTGGGAGATTGAGGTGGGAATATTGCTTGAAGTCAGGAATTCAACGGTAAACATTCAGACATCTTTTTTTATCTATACCAACCAGGTATATCAGACCTGACCACCTTGCAGGTTGGAATGCAGAACTGCCAGTACAGTAAATAACAGAAACAATAAGGAATTGCCCAAAACACAGATATCATATTCTAAGAAAAGTCCAAATCTAGTTAGACAGTAACTTCTATTATTTAGAAAGTCTCTGTGACTTTAAAAGGTTGAGAGATGGTAATCAAAACTCATGAACAAATATCTGCAACTCTCTGCTTTTAGATCATGGTTTGCTTAATCATCATTGTAAAAATATACAAATCTTCTTGTCACAGGTAAGCACGCCCCCCCGCCCGCCTTTGAACTGGAATCTCTCTGTCACCCAGACTGGAGTACAGTGGTACACTCATGATGGCCACCTCAACGTCAGCCTGCTGGTCTCCGGCGATTCTTCTGCCTCAGTCTTCTAAGTTGTCGAACTACAGGTGTGCACTACCACACCTGGCTAATTTTTGATTTATTGTAGAGACAAGGTCTCTCCAAGTTGCCTGGGCTGGTCTCTAAACTGTCGGCTCAGGCAATCCATTCACCTCAGCCTCCCAAAGTTCTGGGATTACAGACAGCCACAGAGCCCAGCTCATGCCTTTCTCTTAAGGTATCCATGCTTTCCTTAAGCATGCCCCTTTTCTTTTAGTAAATTATTTTTTAAACTGTACTTTGGATTCACTCTGAAGTTCTTTCCTGTGGTGAAATAAGAGAACCCACAGAGGAACTACACCACACCCCACTCAACATCATTACCAATGGGGGAAAAATTGATAAAGGGTCCATGGTATCTCCGTATCATTTCTTTTTTAAAAAAATATTTTATAGCCAGGCTCAGTGGCTCAGCCTGTAATCCCGCGCCTTTGGGAGGCTGAGGTGAGTGGATTGCCTGAGCCCACG
>NW_007246057.1:127857-148383 GCF_000164805.1 Carlito syrichta
GATCGCAGGAGCCCAGGAGGTCGAGGCTGCGGTGGCCGGGAGCAGCCACTGCACTCCAGTCTGGGCGACAAAGTGAGACTCCAACTCAAAAAAATATATATATGTTTTTTATTTTAAAGATGTGGAGTACAACTCAGGATTAGGTATACAAGTGGACATTGTACAAGTAAAGTTTGGGCTTCCCTTTGGTTCCCACTTTGCCTGGTTTGAGATCAGGTACCCATATTGATGTTGTGTTCCACCCTCCCCACACTCCAGCAATATCCTACTACTGCCAATCTCTTTCTTATAGTATTATGATAAATGTTCAGGGTTCACTTATGAAGATCTGTATCATGTCTTACAACTACTTATTTATCTAGAGTTATCTTAAAGTAAAAGAATATATATATATAAAACATATAATATGTATACATATATAATCATCCAAAGTAAACCAATTATTTTGCAGTATAATTATCAAAATGTAATTTTTCTTTTCACTACTAGAGTAACCCCCACCTTATACACAGTGGACATATTTGTTAACTTCCAGTGGATACCTGAAACCACAGATGGTACTGAACCCTACAAATACAGTTTTTTTCCTACACATAAAAACCTATGAAAATTTGAATTTATAACTTAAGCACAGTAAGAGACTAACGACAATAACTAATAAACTAATACTAAAATAGAACAATTATAGCAACATGTTGAAATAAAAGTTATATGAGCGTGGTTTCTTTTTCCTCTCTCTCTCAAAATATCTTATTTACTGTACTTATATATTTTAGAACTGCTGTTGACCATGAGTAGCTGAAACCAGGAAACAAAACCATGGGTACTACTCTATATTAAATAACAAGATAAAGAAGTAGTTTCAATTATAATGTAACTTCAAAAAAGGAAAGAATGTAAATTACACTGAGAATGCAATGTGAAAATACCTGTGATTCTGTTAAGGACAATATCATGGGTAATTTTAATGTTGTCATAATTTGTTGAATACATTCATAACTAAGGGTAACAATAAATACATTCAGAGTTTATTGAAATCACTGATGTAATTTTTTTCCTGTCAGGTTCACAGATCCCACATTAAAAGTCCCTAATGCAGTAGGAATATTCAGTAGTTTGAGAAACTTCCTGGAAGAACTGTTGCTCCATCTGAAGTGTCATCTTCAGAGATCTAATTCAGCTGTCCCTGTCGCTCCCAAAATTATAATTGATAATTTGCTTCTTTTTATAAGATTTTATTCCCACGACACTAGGAAATTAGCTTTGCTTTAATGACTTTCTATCTTCCTAAGGTCATCCCTTCAATCTCAGATACTACATTGAATGGTAGGGTACATTTTCTAGGATGATGGTGGGTGTCCATGTGTGATATTATCATCTCCCAGACAAGGATAGAGGCCTATTTCAATTGTGCTCTGACTGGCTAGTTACTTATGTTGATAGATTTTGAAAGCCAAAGAAGAAAAATTGGTAATATTGTGCCCTGAAGAGGATTTTTGGTTTTTTAGTATTGTTTTTGCTGTTGTTATTGTTATTATTATTAGTGATGGAGAGTTAAGCATATTTAAAAGTTGATAAGAGGATCTAGGTAAAAGGAAGAGGTTGAATATATATTCATATTATAATGGAAAGATCACTGGACTCAGAGGTTAGGAGAATGGGTTCAAATTCCACCTTTATCTACACTATCACATGGTAGGACTTTAAGCAAATTTATTAACTTCCCTGTGGCTTAGTTTTCTCATAGGTAAAATAAGAGGACTGAAGATGATCTGATCTCTCTAGCTCTAATTTTCTATAATCCTACAGTTTACATTTTTATGCTTGAAATACTGCAATAACATTTTTAATGCTTCACATCTGTAGCTACATTTTTCATTTTTTGAGCACATAAACATTATGTCAAAACTCTCATTTTGTTTTGAGATTTGGAACCAGCTAATTTCTCTTTAACTTTTCAAGGCTTTGGATAGTCTCTTTTCAAAACGGTGTGAGTCTACCTGTCACAGATTACACTGGTCTTCTGAAAAATAATGGCATCAATACCTCTTTCAACACCAGTATAATTGACTTATTTTCCTCCCATATTTCTCTCCATCGTCTTAGCATCAGCTGGACGCCTTCCCTGGTCATCAGCTGGTATTTGATCTTTGGTGTTTGTAGATAAAGATCACTTGTGTGAGTGTATGCCTGTGTATAAGTGAGCCTCTTAAGTTTTATTGATTCACATGGTAGGATGCAGCAACGTCTGTGTGTGGAAATTCTCTAGAACGGTTAAATGGAGAAGCATTTTGCATATTATACCAGGTGAGTCACTTAATATACTATTTCCAAAGCATTTTCTAATTACATAAGTATTCAAACAGGAATTGTCAAATTTCAGAAGCAGTAACAGATGGGAAAACCAAATCACAGAACTTCAGAACCCAGAGGTGTCATCGCTGCTACACGCATTTTCAGCTGGATTAGCTATTTTGTCTCATTTTCAGCCTGTGTGTTTCTCACCGTTTGAGACACTTTCCGTTTTGAGGAAATTCAGAGCAGTGAAAAACCCTCTCCTCTGTCAGAACCTTGCCTGACCCACACTTCCTTGTTTGTTCTCCTCCTATCTTATTAATGCAGCTGTGAGTACATTTCCAGAACTCTTCACCTGCCACAGTGATGAGGGATCAGGTGCCAGGTAGGGTAATCAATCTGGAGGGCTTTTAGCAGCGCATCCTGCCACTGTTTGACAGCATGTCTCCGTCAAGAAGACTGTCTTCCTTAGATCGATAAATCAATCAGTTCTTTTTACATCTTATGAAGCACTCCTCACGCCCCACGTCACTCAGGCCGCACCACACACAAATGGAGAATCAGAGTTGAGGTCGGCCCAAACTGTCCCCATTCACATTCTATCCCATAATCTCATATCCTTCTCCAAAATCAATTCCTGGCACAGTAGTAATGGATCAAAGTCCAGTTCTTCGTTCCTCTGAACTGAAGAGTAAATTTATCTAAAATGCTGGATGTTTTCGTGTGTTCCAAACTAAATAAGTCATGTCTGTAATTCAAAGGAGACTAATTGTAAGGTTTATGATTAGAACTGCTCTGAGGAGACAGCAAGAAATTTATTAAAAAATAGCAGACTAAGTCATATTACTCAAAGGCATCTTAGAACTGTCATTGGCTAACCAGGTTGTAAAGGGGCTGAGAGACCACCCAAGGGATCTGTGCCAGATGTTTACTCCTGTGCACTGAGAAGCCTGCAGGGGGCCTTAATGACATGGGAGTGGGGTGAGGGCTGATAGTGAATCCCCGTCACTGCATTTATTTCATATATTAGGTTTGGGCTTAAAATAGCATTGAAACAATGGATCCTACTGGAAAAAGAAAAAAAGAAAAAACAATCATTTCAATTAGTCCTGTTGGTTTCATACTGTGACTATGGAATCTGAAACCCATCTGTATTGTGTGGCTTCAGCAAGGCCACGCTGTAGATGACTGGCAGAACTGGGATAAGACCCATACCTCCAGACATCCACCTACACTAAATCTCTCTCATAAAAGTGACTTTGGCTGTTCAGAGGATTTTCCTAAGCAGGAATGTTTCCTTCATCAGAGTATATGAAGGAACATCATAGGCAGTGGCACTGCTCAGCAGTTTCTGTTGTAGGGTAGTGAATGTCAGGAGGAGGGACCTGGCTAACATTTATTGCCATTTTACACCCAATCATCTCATTTCTTCATTACTGAAAGGAAGTTTAAACTAGTGAGTAAAGGCATAGGGTTTGAAGTCACATGGATAAAGAAATGAAACTTGACCCTCTCCCCAACGCCCTGCACACAGCTTTGCAAGACAACCAAGCTTAATGGTTAATGAATTGGCTCCAAGGATAGAATGCTGAAGGACAAATCGGGACCCACCCCCACCCCTACTGTGTAAGTATGGACAAGTGACATATTCTCTGGACCTCAGTTTCTTCATCTGACAGCCTGTGAGGACTAAAAAAAGAGCTAATGCACACAAAGATAGCACAGAGCTATACCCATGGTGGGCTCTGAGTAAGTGTTAGTAGTGCCAATCCCTTCAGCCCTGTCCCCTGAGAGTGCTGTTGTTTCCTCAACTCTTCCAGCTTGGTGTCATGATGCCAGTTTTGGGTTAAGGCTTAATATCGGTTTCACTTTTCTCAGGCCCCCAAATTCCAAGTTTCAAATTTAGAAAATAAAAGAACAAACAAATCTAAACACCATCTTTTCCCCATCACCTGAAATTCATGTCCTTTCTTGCAGAACAAAAACAAAAACAAAAAACAAACCCAAAAAAGTGCA
The DNA here is from genome assembly GCF_000164805.1 of Carlito syrichta. Taxonomy (NCBI): domain Eukaryota; kingdom Metazoa; phylum Chordata; class Mammalia; order Primates; family Tarsiidae; genus Carlito; species Carlito syrichta. Next base: position 132,169 of record NW_007246057.1, read on the forward strand.
ACTTCAGGTTCTGACATGAAAGCAGTGAGGAATAACAATAAACAGGACCACAATGGGCAGGTCATAATTAATTAGGCTGCAGATGCACCATTCTGCCCTGGCAGCTATTTTTTATTAATAGTTTTGATTCTCTGAAAACTGCAGGCATATTCACTTAACAGGGACCCTCAACTCAGTGTACTCCCTTCAAAAAAGTAAAAGTATCACACAAAAACAGAACATATTTGTTTTAAAATATTTGAAACTAATTTTCTTTGCCCAATTCCCTGACACTCTTTGTAATAGGTGGTGGTATATCATGAACAGAAAAGAAAAGGGCTCGAAGTGGGAAACAGGCCATATAACTAGCCCTAAGAATCTATCCATGACTGAGAGATAATTTGTAAGTTGCACATCTGAAAGGAAAAATGAGAAGATGACGTCCTATCCCTTTTATCACAGAAGAAAAGAGCTTTGGACTAAAATCCAAAAGCAAGGCCAGTGATTATTTGGGCAATAACTTGGGGGAAGATAAGGACAAAGTTTTGATTGGGAAGAACCAGAAGGAGCTTTCCTTCACAGGATACTATCTAACTTTAGGGATAGAAGGAATTTTGGAGGTCCTCAGACTTCTCTCTCTCTCTCCCCGCTCCCCATCCTCAGCCCAGAGAGGAAACACAATGCTGCTTATTAGAGGCAGAATTGGAACCAGACCCCAATTCCCCTGATTCTCAGCCAAGGACCCTTTTTAATATACTGTATTATCTCTCCAAGCAGACGTTTGTCCACATATCCATTAGGGTTATCCAAAGCCATATTGTGGTGACAGGCTGCTGAAATGAGCATCTAAGCTGATAATGATAGTTCATTTCATATGGGCCATAAAGTAGCAATAACTGTTTTTAGCTTCTTGGTTGAAGCCAGACCTATAATCTCAAGATAAATAGCTTTGCGTGCATTTACCAATCTCCTGAGCAAACCAGTCTCCTTTGTTCCTCCACTCAGGAGTAGCATATGCTTAATTTTCAAACTAATGAAATGATTTCAAGGAGCTAAATACATATGATGTATTTAGTTGGTTGTTATTAAGTGGCTCCTTACAATCTTGATGTTGTTACATATCTGCTTGCTGATGTTTCCATTTCCTAATTGTATTTCCTCTCTGAATCACAAGTGGGTTACATATTTGTATCAGCTTCCATTGTATTCCCTTTTGAATACCACAACTGCCAAAGAAATTATTATATTAATCTTCCAAGCACTTAAAAAAAATAAATGATATACAAGTTTATGTACCCAATTTCTCTATAATTAAAAGCAGGAACATCACAGCAAATACTCAGAGTGCTTTGACAAATATAATACTGGATCTAATGTTAGGTATATGTGCATTGATAATTTTTTTCTCTAATTATATTAGGTGTAGACTAAAGCTACTTAATTAAATTTCTTTAGCCTTTTTAATAAGGTATCTTCAGCCTAATCTTTCTCTAGATCATGAATTGGGTTACTTTGTATATTTCCTGTCCCATTTTAATGTAGTCTTGAAAGGTAATCTAAAGATTCTATTTTTTAAAATAATTACAACCTTTACTTTTCTATATAACATCAAATATATTTTGTGCTTTGTGGTAATATCATATCTAACACAGTGTGTCATAAAGCTAAGTTGTGTTACAAGAACCCAGTTATAAAGTACTTGCATGAGGTCTTGCTTTTACTTGCTTGGATTAAAAAGCAGCACATGCATAAGATATTTTTGGAACTAATCAACGTCAATTACTTAAAACCAGTAGAGCCCTGAGTATACGACTCTATGAGTTCTGTAAACTGTGTATGTACAAGGAAAATTTTTAAAATATGAGTCTTGTTTTCAAAGAACTTACACTTGAATAAAAAGACAAATGCAAAACAATTTAATTATCTCAAAATGTTGCAAGATAATACATTCCATATAAATGTATGTTTGTGTCGTATGGGTATACCCTGTTGAAGAACGTTAGAAGAATGAAATGGGAAAATTTAATAGTGGACCTTGGGTTGAGCCACTGGATGAGTTAGACTGCTGTAGAGGAGTAGATGGTATTGTGGTTGTCAAGTATTCACTATCCTCCCCTAAAGGAAAATTATATCTCACTAGCCTATTGACGTAATGCTTGGCCATGTGTTTTGCTAGGTGCCAATGGAATGTGCTTCGTTTCCAGGAGGAAAGTGCAAGAATCAGTGTATACTTTGCTATGATTATTTTTTTCCTTCTGCCACACAACTGGCAATGTTTCAGATAAAGGGTGCTCTGTGAAATAGAATCAAGCCCAAACTTTAATGTGCTTATAGCAAGAGAAAAAGTAAAACTCTGTTCTTTTAAGACATTGGGGTCATTTGTTACTGCAGTATAACCTACTCTATTCTGACTGAAACAGATAGAAGCAGATGTTCGAGGTGGGAAGCTGGGAATGATAAGTAATTAACAGTATTTTTTGAGTGGAGTGAGAAGACTGGTTTATAGAGAGAATATTTCTTTAAAAATAATAGTAAAAGTAATTTGATAAGTGGGACTAGGATTCAAAAGCCATTTTTGTCTTGAAACTGAGAGTTCAAGTTTAATAAAGTCCAATAGTGTATATTTTTCTTCTTTTCATTTTCTTCCCCTAGAATATGGTAGCTATTCACTAATATATTGTTGAATTTGTAGATCAAATTCCATTGACACAGTAAACTGTAGTAAAATTTAGTTTTTATAAGATCATGAAAAAAATGACTTCTAATTGTGACCTAAGTAGAAGAGTGGTAACAATTTATAATCTACATACTTATGAGTAGTAAGATCTTATACATGAATATGCTGGAATTCCCTTCTGGAAGATAGTTTTAAAGCATTATTATGCTACTTTGAGTATAGTTGTAAAATGTCTACTGACAGTAAATAAAATGCTTCTACTTCTACTGAATGATTTATTATATAATTTCTGGGGAAAATGGTAAGTGTAGTATCCTACAAAAATTCATCTCTGTTATAGAATTTAAAGAGTTATCAAGGGTATTAAGAGATAAACCTAATCAAAATATGACATCCACTTGAATGAGGTTTGCCATCTGTCCAATCTGTCAGTCTTCAGTGCCAAGCCTATTGGCTCTCAGCTGTCTTCCTATTCCTTGTGGTTAATGGTCACTTCTGCTAGTTATAAGCATGAGGGAATCACTCATTGCTTCTTCTACCTCTAGTCATTTCAGAGCTTACAGATGTAAAAGTCCTGGGTAATATTCACACAACCCTAACTAGGTTTCTCCTCAATCCGTCATTTAACTTAATAATCTCTGAAGTTCTGGTTCTAACCTGCATAAGTCCTGAGCACATGCAAATACAATTTTCTTTATGTCCACAGCAACATTTCTTATTAAGAAGGTATTAGACCCAGGAACTCATAATGTTACACTAAACTCAGCATCTGCTTCATCTCACACTGTGTTGTGCTTGCTGTGTCAAAAGTAAATTAATTCAATTCAGAATTCAATTCAATAGCCAACAGCTAAGTTTCACCAAGCTCCATCAGGAGCAAGAGGAAATGGCACTCCAAGCTCAGACACTGCTGCTCCACGGAGCACTAAGATCTAACAGCTGAGCAGGTTTCTTCTCATGTGTGCCTGCATGCTATTTCTGCTATTGATTTTTTTTCTTCCCTGCATTAGTTTTCCTTGCAAAAACAAAGGAGAAACAAATGTTCAGTGTTCCTCAGAGAAGGATATTAATTTATTAATATTGTATGTTGTACAGGTACAGGTCTCTATGTCTACATACGGGGACTGTGCAAACTGTCCTTAGGCACCCGAGGAGAAATACAAGCAATTGCTTGCAGTCTACATCTGGAGTATCTTCAGGATGACTCCTGAGTGTCCCAGTAAAATGGTCACGTGTCTGAGAGTAGAAACCCTGAGGCTGATTGGCTGGATAGTCGGGTGCGATGCAGAATCTTGGCTTGGAATTCTCCCTTTAGACTTGAGATATTGTGTTGGTATGTGCTTTCCCAGTTTTGGCAGTCTGCCATTTAATAGCAGCAATTTAGGCTTCTTTGCTTTTCTTTGTGCTGACCCATTCAAAGAATGAAACAGGTACTCATGATATTCAGAGAAATGCACCTGGGATTACACTCAGCTCTCCAGAGTCTGTGGCAGTGCCCTTAAGCCATACTTGGGGCACGTGCAGGGTCCCCCTTTTGAGGTCTTATTCTATTCTTCTCCTGCCTCTGTCCCAGTTAATAAGATCTTAGGGCCACAGTGAAAGAGGGAGAAACTGTGACAAGAGAGGGAAGAAGGAAGAAACACATTTCAGATGTTCACATCCTGGACCTGTTATTTGATCCATGTTCTGCAGTCATGTGTTTACGATTTATATGTAGAATTTCATGTGTAATGTCCAACATAAAAGGAAAAAAAAGGATAATCTTCTCTAGTACCCTTAGTAGGCTGTGAGTCAAATAAACCTGTTACAATTCCAGCTTTCCTATTCAACAAGGATGTGTTCTAGGGAAAATTGTTTACTTTTGATGACTTAGTTGTAAAAATCTTATACTCAACCACATAAATGCAGGATTACTGTAAAAACTGCTGACATGTTGTACAGGTTGTACATATTGCATAGGTATAGTTCATAAGAGTGGGACTATGTATACTTATGAAGAAGGGATATCGTGTAGAGAATAAACTATCCTCTAGCATTAAAGAAAAGTGCAAGCAGCTCACTAGGGACATTGCAGATTGACTGGAGGTTTGTATGAAATTATACAGAGGTGCCTCTCTGGTGCCAGCCACACAGTGAGTGCTCAAAAATACTGAGTATCTTTCCATTCCTTTTTTTTCTACTTTTTTCCCATCTCCTATCAAAGCCTTTTAATTTCCCCAAAACCACTTGCTTTAATCAGTATTTTCCCTTCAATCACCTTAAAGGAAAATATTGTATAGGGAAGTTCACGCTATGATATTTTTAAGAAAACCATATTGCCTTTTGATATTTAAAAAAAACACTTCTGCCTCTAAAGAGAACAATGATGACTTTTAGTTTAATTTCATTTATCATTCAGTATGTTCCTGACAACCCAAAATGGAGCTAAAAAACATGCTGGTAAAGACGTAAAAGATAGGATTTTATTAAGATCCTGACAAGTGAGTGGGCCGGGGAAGAGGGGAGATGATGATAATAAAGTTTCATAGAAAAGTTAGTCTTTCAAAACTATTTCTCCTTGAAGAAGTGACAACTACTGTACAGTATTTAGTATGGGTTTTTAAAATAATGATCTAGTTAACATTGCATAATGTTTCCGCATGCTTGGGAAGCAGTGTAATATAGAGCAGTGGATTTCAAAGCATGTACCCCAGGCATCTGGGACCTGCAAATTCTCAGACCCCACCCCTGATAAGAAATTCTCAGGTAGGGCACAACCATCTGTTTGAACAGATCCTTCACATGTTTCTTATGCAACCTAAAATTTTAGAACCATTGATGCTGAGAAATATGGTTTTGGCTGGGGTCTCTTTTCTTATTGGAAAATGAGAAATTTGAGCTAGATGTCCAAGTAGTTCTCATGTTAGGGTCTGTGATATATATAGTATATGAGTGGTAAATGTATGGTTCATGAGCAGTGGCAAGATTCCTGCAGGCTTTGAAACAATATTTCTTATTACCAGAATCCATGCCATAGAGAAAAGCCAGTATATGCAAGTAAAGTAGACAAGTGCTTCTCACCAACTATACTCCTGACCACACAGGATGACTCCCAAAGAAAAATGAGTTCAATTATTAGTGAACTAGGTACATCTTTATTTACAAATAAGGACAAACCTTTATGCTTTTAACTACCAGGAGTGCTCAAGAAAGATCAGGCAGGGACCTGATCTGGAGGCTATCATCACAGTGAGTCAAAGCCTCTTTTAGATCTTCCAGGGAAGCTCTCTCAATAACCCTCTGAGAGTGGCTAATGACTAGAAAGCTCTAGATTTCCTGGGGTTTAAGGAACGTTTATGTAGTTGTGGCTCAGATGCTTTAGTCCTTGCATTTCTTCCACTCTTCAGGAGAAAGAATATATGAGTGGACAACTTGAGTTAGTTTTAGAGGAAAATAGAAGAGTGATGGGGAGAACTTCTTTGCTTGCAGCTTCAGTCACAGAATGAGAGGAGAGGAAGCCGAAGGGAAGACAGAGGATATCAGCCAGAACACTGGCTGGAACTCACAGGATGGAACCTAACTTGGAAAGAAGAAGAAAAAGATTCCGGGTGCTCTAACTTTTTCCATATCTGAGCTCCCTTATCAACACATCACTGGTCATTGAGTGTGCTTTTAAAATTGTAGAGCACAAATGTACAGCTTAAACAAAACACTGGCCTGTTTTTCTTCCATATCTGAAACGCCTCTGGGTTAACTATGGAGTCACTACAAAAAACTTGGTCTGGTGCAAAATCAGAGCCATATTCTCTAACTTACAAGGAAAATATGTGTGCCTTGGGTTTGAATCTCTCATCAACTCAGTTATAATGGTTGCGAGAATGATGATGATGGAGATATTGGTGGCAGTACCTATTTAAGGGATCTAGCTACATACCAGATCTTGTGCCAACATCTCTGTAAAGTGGGCAATATTTACTTCAACTTACAGATTGAGTGAGCATCAGGGAAGTTAAGCTGCTGGCTGGTGGTGGGCAGTACCCGTCCCTGGCCAGCAAATGCTATAGTTTGGTTTCAAACACAAGTGTTGTAGTTCTACAGTTTAAAACTGTGCAGGTACAGCATGCTACCTTGTTTGAAGAAAAAGTACTTCCTGAATTAAAACGCAGTGGGTATTTACGCTCATTTGTGTTGTTATTCTTCTACAACAGAACATGGAAATAAAAGGATACATAACAAGCACATGGGTTTCAGCTGAATGAATTGAGTAGAAGTGTAGTAGTGCCATTAAGTAACATTTTTAGAAACTTTATTTCAATGAAAGAGCTCTCTAATTGAGGCAAATTCAAATCAGCATAGTCATTGTGATACAGTAGTTTGACTATATTAGTCTCTTACATGTAATTATTGTTTTTAGGGCCTTTGCCTATCTTCTGCTAAATAGATGTTATTCAAGGCATCTGATCCCACACCAAGGATATTTATAGCCTCTACAATCCTGGTTTTTCCCCCTGCAATTCGTCGTACCCACCATGAGGATAGAGTAATCACTTCAAACATACAGTTTAACCAACTCATTTTTACAAACACTGAGAATTTATTCTTTTTATGTGACTTCCTGGTCTACATATTTTCAAAGATGCCGTATATTTCCTCTGCTACAAAAAGGGAACTTCTCTGTTAACTACCAAAGGTAACCTGCACATTTTATTGAGCTTGATTTTCCGTGAGTCCTCAGCTTGTATCCTTCACTCTAGTCATGCAGATTTTCTCTCTGAATATTTAAGATGCATGCATAGTTCTATCCTCTCTCTTCCTAAAAATCATTGATACTTCAAGGTGGGGGCATGTTTCTGTCCTCTGGTTGTGGATGGTTTTTTTGGACACAGTTTCTTTCTTATTTCTTCCATGATTTTTGGAGATCACTGTCTCGTTAAATTTAGATCATACCATTTATATGAACTACTATCACTTCATTTTGCTTCATTATTTTAGTATCAGCATTATTTTCAAATAGGACTACTATTCTATTTGAGGACAGTCTACAGTGCTGTATAACAACGCTTCCTAAACTTTGAGGTACATATGAATCACCTTAAAACTACTGAAAATTCTCATTCAGTAGGTCTGGAGTAGAGATCATACATTTCTAACAAGCTCCCATGTGATGCCAGAACTGCATGTCCACAGACCACACTTTGAGTATCACAATACCATCATATCCTTGACACAACAGACATAAACTGCTTCATCAACAGTAGGTCCTCAGTAAATGTTTATTCATTCAGCACTGGAAAGGGTTGCATCTGAATCATATAGGTAGGTGTGAGTATTTTGAGATCATATTAGTAGGTTAAACTGTATGTTTGGAGTGATTACTCTATTCTCGTGGTGGGTACAATGAATTATAAGGGGAAAAATCCAGGATTGTAGAGGCTATAACTATCCTTGATGTGGGATTGGATGGGACCTCATATGGTCTCACAGAGAGTTCCAGAATATTTGCTTCTTAAAATACATTTTGTCTCATTTGTCAAAAAATGTCAGTGTGACACTAATTTGAAACATAGTATACAAATCTTGTTTCCTCTCGCCTGCTAAAGCCGGCAAGAAGACACTTAATAAGCTCACCTTTGTGGAAAGCTTGACAAACTCTAAGCAACTCACTGTATTGAAACCAACCAAGCTGGAATGGATGGGAAATATGTTCTTAGTTTTTCCTGCTGATCCTTAAGTGCACCCTTCTGCTGTGGATGCATTTTCACTTCATTGTTTCTGCCGCTCAGCTACCTGTGTGCTCCCTGGGACCTTTTTCAACCCTGAATAATCATTCCATAAAAAAATTAGTTACTCCCTCATCTTTCCACTTGCAGTTTCTATGATACACTGTTCCCTAAGATTCTATCATGAATACAGTTTTTGATATAGAAATTACACCATGTCTATAGGTGGCAAACAGTTAAGAAGCAACACATCCTTCCTCCTTACCTTTCAAAGAAAAAGAGTTCTCCAAATTAGTGCTGTACTCAGGAGTTGTGCTCCAACCACTTACTTTATTATAATGCTAATATTTTCTTTAAAAGCCATTTTTTACTTAAATCTATCCCTAAGAAACATTTTATTCCTACTATAAATAGAAAAACCAGTAACACGTGCTATAAATAAAAGAAAAATGTTAAAAATAATTAATTCAATGAAAACAAAATGTTACTTATTTTTGGCAGGATACAATCCCCCTCAGAAGACTTCAAACTTAAGGGATGCTTTATTTTGTTAAGATGGGAATTGACAAGTGGAAGTGGTATTAAACACAAAAGGTACCAAAAGAGATTTTTTGCTTGACTTAATCAAAGGATTAAAAGAGAATTGAAAAAAGAATATGGTGCACACTATGTGATTTAATAATATGTAAGACTGTGATATTGGACCATCTCCAGTCATCTCTCCTAAACGAACTACACTTTTCAAAACATACTTCTAGATCACAGGGACTCAATAATCTGTGGGAAATGTTAATTTCACAAGAAAAGCAAGAAAAATGTTCTTGCTTGAGCTTGAAATTAACCTTCTATATCCAGAACATTCTTTAAGACTCTCACTATGTCTTGCACGTAAGCATAGAAAATGAGCTGGATATAATCTCCCCTTTTCTGTCTGCCCACTGAATTACAGGTATCATGATGAAAACTTCAATATAAAGTAAAATAAACAATGAATATATTTACTAGGAAAATCCAATCTGGAAAAAATCTCCTCTTGTAACCTAGGTTAAGCTAGGCTGATGGCTTACCTGGTCCAATAAGGTAATAGGTTTCAACATGTTTCATATTAATATGATCCAGAATATACATTTAAAATAAGAGAACATCATTATTATTGAAAATCAGAAATATGATCCACCTCACTTACTTTGAGGAATATAATTCTTTCAGAATGAATAAGGCAAAAAGCATGTCAAATAAATGGCTTCTGCAACAAGTTTTACTTTGATATCAGAGCTATAAACTGTTATTTTCCACAGGAAAGGGAATAAATGGGGTTCCAGGCTTCCTTTCCTCATTTTCCTGAGGAAGACACCTGATTCAATCATTGCCCAAGGTCCCACTTATGCCTTTCTAGTTCCTATTTGTGTCCATGACTTGATTAGTGATTAAAATACTCAGAATTCCGCCTTTGTTTCAGTCTTGACCAGCTACTTATGGATGACTTATTTAATGAGTCAGGCTTGTTTCCTTTTCCTTTTCTTCTCTTCCTTCTTTTTTCCCCCTTGCAGGCATAGTCAGACAGGTTTTGAAGTACTAATGATGATTAGTTCATTTAAGCCGGCACAGACCAACAATGGGTTTGAAATGTTAATCAGATGAAGGGCTTATTGCTAAACAGCCCACAGAATAGCAAATGAACCAGGAAAGGAAAGCAAGGAGAAAAAGAGGCTGAGTGGAGATTTGACACAAGCATTTTCAGCTGTTGGGCCTCTTTGATGTGTGAGTGGGACAGATGTGCTGCTCTTCTCCTGAGAGAACCCTCTTTGTACACAATAGTGTGCTGATTAATATCACTTCACTCTTCCCTTGAGAGGAGCAAGGCTGGCTCTTAGTCATTCTCTCACTGGGCATCATTGGACCCTCTTCTCCTTCCTGCTGGTAGGGAACTGACATTCAGTTTCTCTCCTTTTTCTAAAATCTCAGACTCACAGAAAACACATCTTCCTCCTGCCTTCGCAGCCCAAGAGTGTGTCTTCTACTGAGGTCATTTATATCATTCTTATATGTAAAGGATACTGTAGGTTAAACTATCGATGCCAAGTAGACACATGGAGATGCGATTTTAGAACACACACAGGTGGTATTAAGTACTAAAGGTACCAGAAGAGACATTTTGCTTGACTTGATCAAAGAATTGAAAAAAGAATATGGTTTGTACTGTATGATTTAATTATGATTTAATTATATATAAGGCTGTAATAGCATACCATCTCCAGTTATCTCTTTTACATGTATCACACTTTAGGAAGCATACTTCTAGATCACAGGGACACAGTAATCTGTGGGAACATTTCTCACGTCAAGAAATTTTTCCCCCTGAATCTTGCTGCTGTGCTTTAATAGAACTTTCCACAGTGATGGAAATGTCCTGTGTCTATTGTTCATTGTGGTAACCACTAGCCACAAGTGAACAATTGAAGTATGACTAATGCAACAAAATAAGTGATTTTTTAATTTTTTATGTTTTCATAGTGACAGTGTCTCACTAAGTTGCCCAGGCTGGTCTTGAACTCCTGGCCTCAAGCACCTCCCCTCCAAAAACACTGGGATTACAAGTATGAGGCACTGTTCCCAAAGAAATAAATTTTAATGTTATTAGTATCAATTAATTTAAATGTAAATTGCCACATGTGACTGTTGGCTATCATATTGAAGAATGTATCTCTAGAGCAGTGGTCCCCAACATTTTTGGCATCAGGGACCAGTTTCATGGAAGACAATTTTTCCACAGACTGGGAAGGGAGAGTTGGATGTGCAGTCAAACCTCACTGCTAATGTTAATTAGTACTTGCAGCCACTCCCCAGTGCTAGCATCACTGCCTCAGCTCCACCTCAGATCATCAGGCATTATTAGATTATCATAAGGAGCATGAAACCTAGATCCCTTGCATGTACAGTTCACAATAGGGTTTGTGCTCCTGTGAGAATCTAATGGTGCCACTGATCTGACAGAATGCAGAGCTCAGGCGGTAATGCATGTGATGGGGAGCGGCTGTAAATACAGATGAAACTTCACTCGCTCACCCACTGCTCGCCTACTGCTGTGTGGCGCTGTTCCTTATAGGCCACAAACCAGTACTGGCTGGTGGCCCCAGGGTTGGGGATCCCTGCTCTAGAGGGTCTAGAGCCTTGCCACTCAAATTGTGGCCCAAAGACCTGCAGCATATGACATTACCTGGGAGTTTATTAGTAATGCAGAATCTCAGGTCCCACCCCAGACTTTCTGTAGTAGATTATTTAAGGATATTTACCTCCAGTGATTTGTGAGCACACTGAATTTTGAGATAACTTGCTCTAGAACTTGGGTTGAAAGCTAAATATGCTAAATCTAACAGTTTTCACCAAATCACACAATAATGATTCCAAACTGTTTGGTTATCTGCCTCCTGAAAAATTTAGGGAAAAACTACTTTCCCTAAAATGCAATGGAGTAAGTCATTCTTGGTTTTGGGGCTCATGAAAACCTTAAATGACAACTGGGGTTTGGCATCTGAAGAAGCAGTGGTGTTGGCCTTCCAAAGAAAATGGAAATCTGTAAGGAAAAGGTCTAGGGAGTTCTTAAGTCCCCAATCCACACCAGCTAACTAAAATTTGTATAGTTTTTTTTTTTTTTTAATTTACCAAGTACTTTCATAAATATTATATTGGATTGATATTATCCTTATCTCTGTTTGATGTGTGAGAAATGGTCTTGAAGGGTGTACCACCGAGCATAGTTGTTGATCACAGTTACATAATTAGTGAGGGCCATATTAATAGTGCAAGTGCAGACCTTCTGTTTCTTGGGTCTTTCTACTGTATGGCAAAATGTGATGAGCTCACAATTCTTTGAGAATCTCCTTGTCACAGAATTTAGAGATTAGTTGCATGTGAGAATTTTGAGTCTGTGTCTAAGTCATAAAAACGAAACAAAAGGCTATATAGTTCCCTTCTTTCTTCTCTCAAGATAAAATGTCTTCTGTATTATAGCTATAGATATTTGGGTTTCATATCTCATTTACATGTAAACAATTACTTGTCATTTTTTCCATTGTATGAATACAAGAATGATATATTGTGATTTCTTAAAACAATACTAAAAGTTATTTCAAAAATCAATTGCATTTTATTCAACAGGTATTTCAAGTATTTTCCAACTGAAAAAAAACTCAGAAGCCTATAACTCTAGTTTACCAAGTTATGAAAGGTCAGTTTGGGTGCATTAAATTTCAGGAAAATGAGAGCTGGGCAACCTTCTTAAGTCTGAAAGAGGAAATTTATGGGTCTATAAATAGAAAAGGTACCTATGCCAAAATTAAACTTATAGAAATTGTTACCTCAAGAGATTGTATAGGTTGGTATGATAGTAACAAATAAATGTGTTTCTGTAAATTCATCAATGACAGATCAATGACAGGGATTGCACTATTAAAGAAGTTTGGAAATATTTAGATATGTGCCTCACATTCAAATACTGATGTGACACAGCAAGAATTATTTTGATAAATCATCTTGGATTGCCTCTGTCAAATTTAAATTGTTGGCAGAATATACCATGGACCTGACTTTGTGATACTTCTTACAGTCTTAGTCAAGGCTCTAATACAAATTAAGTCACTTATTATTTTCATATATATCAGAGAATTATATCTATTAAGCTTGCAAAATAGTTTCTGATTTTTGTTCTTGCTGTTAACATTCAGATTAGCAAACACAGACTCCTGAATATTATTTCACATTCTTCAGGTTCCACATCAGATGAGGATAGGCATGTGGAAATTGATCAGAATTATTTCATGATTACGTGTGGCTCCTCCTAAATTTCTTACCAACCTTGCTTTATCTCAACATAACCCTTTGATTAACTTATCACTCTGACATTTGTAGGGGTTCCCTCACCCTGGTACAGAGAGGGTATTACCCACCAACACAGCAGGATTTCAACAAAGCAGAATGAGCCCTTAATTACAGATTTAATGAGGAGAAAGCCCAATCTTCACTCCTTGCTGATTTCCCAGCTGTAGGATGATGTCTGATTATTTCCAATACGCCAATGGTTTACTTTCCATCTGCTGCTGTCACCACCATCATTTTTGTTGGGCAGTTCTCTGCTGGTCGTCCTGTCCCTCTTTGGCACAGTGGCTCTGAGAAAATGAAAATGTCAAACTCAGGTATCCTCTCAGCTTTTGTTAGAGAGAATTATCCTAAGAGAGTTACGGCATTAGCTTAATTGAATAATTGGGGCAAAAAACAAAATGTATTCCTGATTTCCTAAAGAAATACAATGTATATATTACTCAGATCTCTTACTGTCAAAGGGGATTACGTTTCACTTTGTATTATATCCCTTTGTTTTCATCTGGTTGTAAATTTGAAATGAATAGCCAGGGAATGACAATTAGTATTCTTCCTTTTTCTCTAGCATATACAATTTTTAACTATGCACTTATTTTCTAAGGTTTGAAATTGGGGGAGGAAAAACAACATATCTGTATGACATGGTTATTTACTCAACTGCTTTGTGCCTTAATTTTTCTCATCTGTAAAATGGAGACATTAATAATATTTACCTTGTAGGACTATTGAAAGACAAAAATGGAATGAATACATGGAAAGTACTTAGCACAGTTTCTATCATATAGCAAATCGCCCATAAATTATATTTATCATTTTAAGAATATTAGTAAGTATTATTCTTTAATAATAGAGTGTCTGTTCAATTTTAGACAACATGAAATTATAGCGGTTTTCTATGGCCAAGTTTTGTTTTAAAAAATAATGCTTAAGTGACTAGAAAGGAAATTATAATTCAGCAAATTGGTAGGCATGTAATGAGACCTTGAAAACTTTAGGAAAACCATTTCTCACCAATGGGACTGGTTAAAGAGCTGAAGCAGAAGTTAATATCTCAAATATGTATCAAATATGTATCAAATAAGACACATTTCAAAGCCATAGAAGGAAGATACATTGACCTTCAAGCCAACACATGACATTTTCTGAGACAATCATTTTACACTAGCTATCTTATGATACTGAATATCCAAAAATATTAAAGTGAAATAACATTTAATATTGATTAGGGTTATAATTTCAAAACATAAAATCTTAAATGGATGTTTCGGAAAGCCAATATATTCAGTTATTTTGGGGCTTAATAAGGTGATAAATATTGAATTTCCATGACTTATTTTATATTTAGTATACTGAGTTATAAAATGCTGCATGTCTGAATTATTATTATTCTTGATATTCTAAACACTTGTGGTCAGAGCTGAAGTCTTTTATCCTTGTATACCACCTTCATCAAACACACACACACACACACACACACACACACACACACACACACACACACACACGCTCTGTATATTATACAAAGTAGCTGCTGATTAAACATGTATAGGTTATCAAAACAATGTTTGCATTTATAAATATGGTCATTACTTTTACTCAATCACCCTTTTTCTTTTCTTATCATTGTTTAGTCAATAAACATTGTCTCATTTTTTAAAAATAAAATATTACTAGAATAGACCATTCTTTCACTTCTGCCCCTCTTTGAATTTGTCACTTTCTACCTTACTACCTTCGGCATCTCTGCCTGCCTTTTCAGCTTAAGTCTGGTAAGGACGGGTTCAAGTGTTTTGTGACTTCTATCTTCTCCCTTTTCTCACTTCCAGCACTGCCCCCTTTTTCTACTAACCAAGAGTTCTAGAACTACCTCCCACTGACCGTGCTGTCTCCTTCTGTTAGGTTCACATCTTCAATAAGGCCTTTTCAGGATCAATAATGAACCTCCTGTGGGCCAAGATACTTTCTACCTCTGCTCTTTTTTAGAGCCTAATGCATTATAGGCACCCAACTGTTATTAACAGCAATAAGACTGAAACTGCCAAGGAAAACACAAACATCTTTTCACTGTTTATATAGTTTATTTTTTCTACTTTATTTGCTCAAATAATGTTACTTGTCAGTTTCACTTTATTTTCAAAGATACATTCTATTTGTTTTTTGGGGGGGTTCTAGTACAGTGTGGTATTGTTTTGATTCACAAAGCTGACAAAAAAAAGTATCAATAAAAACCAATTGTTATTTACTTTTAAACTATAAATATAGAAGAAATGTTATTCTTAATACAAATGGAAACTATTTTGTTCACTTGTTTTATATTTCCTATGCCATGTTTTCAAATGCTACATATCTGAACTCTTTATGGACTAGATACTTCACATAAAGTACATTATTTCCTGTAGTTCTAACTCCATAAAGTAGATATTATTAATCCTCTTTACAAATGAGTACACCAAAACTCAGGGAAGGGAGTCAATGTAGAGCTAGTACTTTAACCAACATCTCCTGGCTTCAAAGTTTACTCTAATAGTCTTCAAAATTTAGTGTTTGAGTCTCTCTAGGTATTTTTTTAAATATTCAAACTTATAGGCACTACCTGCAGGAGAGTCTTATGCAATAAGCCTAGAGTAAATCTCAGGCTTTTTAAGAAAACAACTTCTTTTTTATTTTAAGTTTGAAGTTAAAAAACAAATGTTTGTATAAAATAATTTGAAGCCGGGCTTGGTGGCTCAGCCTGTAATCCCGCACCTTGGGAGGCTGAGGTGAGTGGATTGCCTGAGCCCGCGAGTTTGAGACCCGCCTGGCCAACTTGGCGAGACCTCATCTCTACAATAAATGAAAAATCAGCCGGGCGTGGTAGCACATGCCTGTAGTTCCAGCTACTTGGAAGGCTGAGGCGGAAGGATCACCGGAGCCCAGCAGTCAAGGCTGCGGTGGCCGGGAGCGGCCATTGCACTACAGTCTGTGCGACAGAGTGAGACTCCA
>NW_007246057.1:148403-209091 GCF_000164805.1 Carlito syrichta
AAAAAAAAATGAAAAGAAATAAAATAATTTGAGATTTGGCCTAGCACCTAATAATGCCTGTAATGTATTAAGTTAAACATTAACTCCAAAAGTGCCATTTTATAGGATGAGAATGTTACTGCCATTGTCCCAGAATGGCAGAGAAAATAATTAGCTTGCAGTTGTTTCAGCCCTGTCCAGTTTTTTTTTTTTTTTTTTGAGTTGGAGTCTCACTCTGTCGTCCAGACTGGAGTGCAGTGGCCGCTCCCGGCCACCGCAGCCTCGGCCTGCTGGGCTCCAGCGATCCTTCCGCCTCAGCCTTCCGAGTAGCCGGAATTACAGGCATGCGCCACCACACCCAGCTGATTTTTTGATTTATTGTAGAGATGAGGTCTCACTGCCCAGGCGGGGCTCGAACCCGCGGGCTCAGGCAATTCACTCACCTCAGCCTCCCAAAGGCGCGGGATTACAGGCTGAGCCACCGAGCCCGGCTACCTGTCAGTTTTAAAAGACCATTGTGTCTATCACAGAAACAAAGAACTGAGTACTACATGTTCTCACACATAAGCGAACCCCGAACATTTACCATAACGCAATTATAAAGGGTTTGGCAGTATTAGGACAGTTCAAGGGGAGGTGGTGGGCACAAAGCATCAATAAGGGTACCTGATCTAAAACTAGGTGAAGTGGGAACAAAAGGGAGGCCCGGACTTTACCTGTACAATGACCACTTTATACCTAAATCTGAATTGTACCCCACATCTTTAAAATAAAAAAAAAATTTAAATAAATAGAAAACTAAAGACCACTGTAAAAATGTATGCTTGTTATTTTCATTAATGACATGTTAATATATGCCAATAACAGAGGGTATAGAATAATCTATGATATTATATGGTAATATTAACTATGGACTTGAGTAAATTAGAAGTGGTAATATTAACTATGGACTTGAGTAAATTAGAAGTGGCTAATATAATATCAGGATTATTGCATAAGAGAGAAAGAGGACTGAAAGAAAGTGAGAGGTTGTAAGTCCACTCTGGACAAGGCATCTTGCCCTTAGAGAAAGAGGGACTAAAAAAAGTAATTACAAGGGAGGCTAATGATGAACAAATGGGTCAGAAGACAAGGAAGATAGAAAAGATCGTGCTACATTATTAATCTGTGACTCCCAAACTTCTAGCTTGGTTCCTGGCTTATATTAGAGGCTCAATAATTACAAGATGAATTAATAAATGAGTGAATGAATGAATCATGGCAAGTTTTCAAAGAAGATGAAAGAAACAAATGTTTGTATAAAATAATTTGAAGCCGGGCTTGGTGGCTCAGCCTGTAATCCCGCACCTTGGGAGGCTGAGGTGAGTGGATTGCCTGAGCCCGCGAGTTCGAGACCCGCCTGGCCAACTTGGCGAGACCTCATCTCTACAATAAATGAAAAATCAGCCGGGTGTGGTAGCGCATGCAACTTAGAGCAACTTAGAGGAGGAGAAGGAGTCACGAACAAGATGAAGAGAATCGGAGCTCATAGATTAAAAAAATGACCCCATACGAACAGAAAGATAGAAGCAAAAGAAAAGCCCTGGCAGGAATACTTCCCTTCAGGTTTGCTGTGGACAGAAGGCATTTCCATTCATTCTATAGCAGCACTTCATAACAGTGTTTTGCATATGAAAATCTAGTTAAGCTAACGAGGTCCTTAATTAGGGCTTTTATTATCCTTTAATTCCTTGCTTAAAGGAAAATGATTACAAAGCTCATCTTTATGATTTAGGAAACTAATCTTTCATTTCTGAAGTGTTTCTTTCCTTCCTGCATCACAGATATTAAAAGAAGAAAAGAAATGAAACCCACAGAATGATGTGAAACTTTGCAGTAGTAATAGAGAGAAGCGATTGAATCTGTGTATTAGAATTGTCATTAAGTATGAAAAAGTCTCCTGTATCAGGCATGGCCCTTCTCTGCTTCTTAATTTGATAAGAACCCATAGTGATGCTATATAAAGTGAGACAAAAAAGTCTCTGCAACCCTAAATTCTTTTACATGCATTCTCAAAATTGCAATTATATGTGGTCCCACCTCCCATCCTAGTGAGAAACACCCTTGTTCTTCTAAAACCACACTAGAGCATCCTCTTTTATCCAGCTGAGGACCAATCCACATCCATCCCTTGGAGCTGTAAGTCAGAGCATATAACCCTAAGGTACCCCTTCCACCCAGTAGTAGTTTCTAGATGAGAGCAGATTGAAATACATGTAAAAGGGTGGGAAAGGGGAAATAATCTTAAAATACGATGTCTGTTTAATTGGTCGGAAAACAAAAACAAAAAGAGCAGTTAGAGGTTTGCCCATTAAAAGATGGTACAGTTCTCTGCCTTTAGTTCTGTAGATACGATGATCATCTACTAGATGTCAGTTATTCTACTAAACTGTGGGTGCCGTTATAAATAAAATGTATTTCAGGAAACATACATATAAGCAAAAAAGTCCCTAAAAATGAACATGTTGAACTATGGGGTAAAGACATGGTAGTGAGGAGAGAATAGAATTCATTCAGAGGATTCAAGGAAGGCTTTCTTGTAGGAAGTGGCACACAAGCAGTTAAATGGATGTGAGACAAACAAGACTGGAGAGAGAGAAAGCCAAGCAAGACACTGTTACAATATCTCCTGTAAGAAGAGATATAATTCTGGAAGTAGGCTGTGGCAACTTTCAGGATTCACGATTTTCATAGAGGCTATACTAGTTTACACTCCCACCAACAGTGTAAAAGTGTTCCCTTTTTGCCACATCCTCTCCAGCATCTGTTATTTTTTGAGTTATTGATGATGGCCATTCTGATTGGAGTTAGGTGGTATCTCAATGTGGTTTTGATTTTCATCTCTTTGATGACTAGTGAGGCTGAACATTTTTTCATGTATCTGTTGGCTGCTCATATGTCTTCTTTTGAGAAGTGTCTATTCATATCTTTAGCCCACTTTGTAATGGAGCTGTTTGTTTTTTCCCTTCAGCACATTTGAGTTCCTTGTAGATCCTTGATTTTAGGCCTTTGTCAGACTTGGAGTTGGCAGATATTTTTTACCAGTCTGTGGGCTATCTCCCTTCTCTCTTGATGGTTTTGTTGGCTTTGCAGAAGCTTGTCAGTTTAATGAGGTCCCACTTGTCTATCTTATCTCTTATGGCCTGGGCACTTTGGGTTTTGATCAGGAATTGGTTGCCAGTTCCAACTTTCATAAGAATGTCTCCTGCATTTTCTAAGGTTCTTACAGTTTGAGGTTTTACATTTAGGTCTGTGATCCATTTAGAGTTAATTTTTGTGTATGGGGATAGTTGGGGTCCTGTTTCAATCTTCTGCATGTGGTCAGCCAGTTTTCCCAGCACCATTTACTGAATAGGTTCTCCTCTCCCCAGTAGTGGGTGGTTGAGGCTTTGTCAAAGATGAGTTGGTTGAGAAATTGAAGTTTTGCTTCTGGAATCTCAGTTCTATTCCATTGGTCTATATGCCTGTTCTTGTACCAATACCAGGCTGTTTTGATTATTGTAGGTTTATAATATAAAGTCTGGGCGTGTGATACCTCCTGCTTTGTTTTTTTTGTTTTGTTTTGTTTTGTTTTTGCTGAGGATAGTTTTGGCTATTTGTGGTCATTTATGTTTCCATATGAATCCCTGTATTGTTTTCTCTAGGTCTGAGAAGAATAAAAAAGCCTCCCTGAATTAAAATTTTAGATTCAATGCAATTTCAATAAAAAATTCCAAAAGAGTATTTCTTGAACTCTGTCAAACTTACTCTAAAATTAAATCTAATTATTAGTGTTAAAACAAAAAGTTTAATTGTATCACATAACCATTTTTTGGCCAAAAAAATATTTCTTTTTTATGTATGTAAGCTTGTAGCAGCAGAATCTGCTAACTGTGTAAGGCTGAAGTGGCTTGTCTTCTTAGGTCTACGTTTCTTCAAGGCTTAAATTAGAGGTGAAATGATACCTCAAAAGGCTGACAGAAAAGCTCATGTGAGAAAACACCTATAAACTTCTAATCATATAGAGCAATTAGGGAGTACTTATTCTATATAAACTATTATAATTGAAAAAAGGTATATTGACTCTTAAGTCTTTGCTCCTTTAAATTGAATGCACAGGTTTCAACCACTTCGGATATTTTACAAAAACAAGTTTTCTTTTAAAGAAGTACACCTTAGGTTTAATGTTGAAATGAGATGAATTAACAAGTCAAAATGTCACTGTTCCTTGCAGTTTAAGAGGCACTATCAGTACACATTATTACTTTTAAGTATACTCCTGCTTCATCAATTTTTTTACACAAAATATACCAAACAAATACATATTGAGTGGACTCATTATTAGTATGGACTCCCACTTCATTCACAAAATTGGACACATATTTGGGTCCCTCTTTTCAAATCCCATCTACATAATTCTTTCATTACAGCTTTGTTGACAGACTATTTTCTCACTGGAAACGATTTCAATTCATAAATTCATCTAACTCTTGGTCTACTTCTTATACCTATTTCATTATAATTCTTAAAAATTTACTCTGCCTCATATCTTTTTTTGTTGTTCAGGTCTCTATTTTTTTCATCGGTGTGAAATTCCTGATAATGAACTATATGTCTCTCTATTAGCCACTTTTGCTTAAGTACTTTTCTTCTTCTCTTACCTCTAAGTTCAGTCAAGCATTCTTACCTGCTGTTTCTGAATATGTTTATGAGCAAAGAAGTAATTCAAATTTGAAAGGTAGGGCCACAGACTAGAGTCTCCTATTCTGTCTCCATCAGGTTTGTAGCAGAATGCACTGACCTATGGTTAGACAACGTGGTTCATAAAAGTGATGCCCAGGCTTCAACCACTTTGGATATTTTACAAAAACAAGTTTTCTTTTAAAGAAGTACATCTTAGGTTTAATGTTAAAATGAGATGAATTAAGTCAAAATGTCACTGTCCCTTGCAGTTTACAAGGCATTGTCAGTACACGTTATTACTTTTAAGCATACTCAGACAATTTTGATTTCTCCTCAGCAATTATCAATTATCACTTAACTGAATCAAACACTTGGATTCCCTCCCAGACCTAAATTACAATTTACTCTTATCTTTTTGTGAAAGCCAGGAGCCTCTGGACTGTGCCATTGTCAGTGGGACACCTAAGCTAGTTCAGATTTTGTTTGGAAAATCCTCACCAGCTGCTCTGCCTGATGCTGGGTTAATTGCCTTAATTAGCTTTCTTACAATAGTCTTCTTAATCAGTTCTTGTCAGGAGATCTTCAACTCACATGGTGGTTCTTTCCTCACTATGTACTGACCTTTTAAAATATCCATTCGATCTTTTTCCACAACTGCTCTTGAAGTCTAAAATGAAAGACATAGAAGCAAGAGGGGAAAAAAAAAATCCTCTGCTGCCTGTTTTTTCTCTATTCACAAAACTGTGACCCTTAGCTTCTAATCAAGACAGGTTATTCTGACTTTCTAAATTACTAACAGCTAGATTGGACTCTATCTTTTTTTCTCTCCCACGGCTCACTTAGCCTTGCTTTCTAATGAATGCTTAATTAACTATTGGTACTCATTCTTTCTGATGAAACTTGCAGTATTCAAATTTTTCAGCCTGTTGCAATCCTTCCCATAAAGAGGCTCCACTTTTAGTTATTAAACTGTACAACTTGTAGACACTGTTAAAAGAATGAAGCAAGACGATTTAAAATTTTAGCTCCTTTTTAAAAATTTCATGCAAGCCCAGATCTTGATGGTGTCAAGCAAGATCATTTCTGTCACTCCCCTGTAATCTGTGATATTAATTTGTCATTCTTAGAGAGTGATTAAATTAATCCAACAAGATTTGATTTCAATAAACCAGTTAGCCTTGCTATTGACCTAAAATACCTTTTGCTCTGTGTGACATGTGTTGATATTTTGATTTCTTCCACATGTTCCTAAAATGCTTCAACAACAGTTAAGTAATTGTTTATGAGCATGCAAAGATTCTCAAATCTGTTGAGGTGGAACACCAGCACAACACATCAGGCAAAGCACATATATTACTTGCAGATAAACAGCAAGAATAAATAGAAGCCTAGAATCCATGGCAAGCTTGTCCCCGGGTCTCAAGAAAGCTGCCCAGAGTGGATGGAGTTTCTTCTGTGCATGGTCCACATCACACTGCAGCTGAGGGCCCTCCAAACCACTCTGTCCCGAGTCTTATACCCTAGGTGCTACCTGACTCACTGAGCACGAGCATTGTAGGACATCCTGTCCTAGAAAGAAAAAGGACATAGTCTGGTCTGTTCCAGACACTTTCTCCTTAACTCAGGACATTGCGTTCCTGGAATATTCTACATTTATTCTGAGAACTGCAAGGTACAGGGTGAGGAGAGCAAAGTCAGTCAAGGTCATCCAGGGACCTGTTCTCCTGCAAAATAATGTTAGTGTGTATATTTTGAGTATATGTTTGATGGTGTGCAATATTGTATACATTTATCTTAAGTTGTACTGAAGTTTTCAACTTCTGTCACTATCAAATGGGTATAAAGAGGGAAAAAATCTGCATAACCTTGTTGACAACAGAGAGAGGGAAAGAGAGAGATATATAAGAAGCATGCACTATGCATTAAGTTAATCTATGGGTAAATAATTATACTGGTGTTAACTTCATGTAGTGCTTTGATTTTATTACAATATATCACTTTTTATGGCTGATTTAGTCAATTTCTGGATATCTTAAAACTATTCACCAGAAGCTTGTCATAATCAATCTTCTTCTTCCTATCCACCCCCTATTTCATGATCTTTAAAGAATACATTTAATTTGATATAGAGTGTGTTAACTTTCTGAGTGTTTCCTAGGGCAGAGAAGCTGAGGCTGAACAGAAGTACAGGAAGGATTAGATGGGGGATATCTCATGTGGATATGTGGGTAAGGTGGTGATGAATAGGTATAGTATGCTATAGATAGGAGAGGTATGAACAGTTATAAATGTATAATGAGAGTCAATGAAATGGCTACCAATCGGGGTTTCATGACTCTGAATATTTTAATATAGGTGAGCTTTCAGCAAGTGCTAAGTTCTTGGTAGTACTGTTAAAAGCAATAATCTTTATTCAGAGAGTGGATTAAATGACTCTTAAATAAATTATTATTTAAACTTTACAAATTAAATCATCATACGCCAATAAAATTTTCTCCGTCAATTTTCTTGGCATTCTACAAAGTGCAAGAGTAAGCTTACCTACTGACACCTGTAAATAAGGAAAGAAACTAGAAACAAATAAAATAGTCATTGAGGAAGTCCTGATGATTTACACTATTATTATTATTCCATGTTATTTATCATTTATTGTATGTCATGTCAGTCCACTCTGAATTGCAAATTAAATTTCAAAAATTCAAGTGCTTGTACTTCGAGCACAGATTTTCTTTTCTATTTTTAAATGCAGAATGATAATTGCTCTTACACAGAAATGTCACTTATTTCTAAATGAAACAAAAATAAAATCTCTCTAAGAAAATGATAACTTGTTCTACTTACTGGATTGGCATAAATGCGCTGTGTTAGCTTGTGTATAGAGTATGTGAGAGATGATCACACTTCTACCCTCTTTGCATGCCAGAATGTTAACTGCAGTTGTCATTTAACCCCCCACCCTTCATTCAGTTACTGACAATAGTCTCATAATAATACCTGGTGGGAACCTTCAGTTTAGGAATATGCAAAGACTAAATGCATGCTATTAAATAAACTTTTAATATAGTTTATTATACCATTAATTTAAGCATAATGGAATACAATAAGCAATATGAAATATGCAGTGGGTGTCTGATATTCTAATTCCTCCTCACTCTGTCTGAAATGGCTATAGTACACTGTATCTGCTGGGCTCCTGGTTCCCTTTGTCTTTCCCTATTGGTTCTGCTCATTCTCCTTCCTATCTTCCAGAGTACATCCAGGATGGTTGCTGGTTTGAGTAAAGATCCTTTATAATTGCAGAAAAACCTATGCCATGGTTTCAGCGGTTACTCAGGGTTATGTTATTTTAAAGAGTTCTTACCAGAATCCTCCTGGATGAAAAAAGAGTACATTGTGCTTTCTACTGATTAGAGATCAGAGATAAGTAAAGTCTCTTTTTACTTTTTGTGGAGCAGATACTCTAGCTATTTTAGAACAGTCTCTGAGGTTATATATGTGACTACTGCCCCGTGTACTTTAAGTAGCATTGCTTCTTTTTGATCTGCCTGGGAAACTCTCCCCCCATGTTTGGGTGAAAGAAATGGGGTGAGAGATTTATCCATCCTGCCTATAGAAGGAAGAGTCAGTTCCCAACTTAGAATACACTGAACAGGGTTTTCATGGACAGAAACATTGACTATGTGATATCTGAGGATAAACATGGAGCAGTCTTCTTAGTAGTAACTACTAGGATCTTTTGTTCACTCACAGTTTTGCATGCTACACATGTATCAATGTTCAGGGACTTTTCCCCTCAAACTCTGTTTCAGAACCTATTATTCTTACATGAGATGATTTGTTTAGACTTTGTTATCAGGTTTTTCAGTCCATGGCATTATTCTTTGCTGTCAGATTACTTCCTGTCAGAGCAGAAACAAGAGCTTAGAGTTTATCGCAGTTGGGGCCCATTTAGAGTAGGTCTAGCCACTCTTACACTCTGCTGCAGATTTTGATCTAAAATGGTTAGGCTTTAATTATACAGAAAATTTAATTTATGTGTAACATCTCTTGTGATGTCAAATAAGTGAATTTCCCACAATTAGTAGTATCTTTTAAATTATGTGTGGTTTGACAAATGTAACCTTTAGCAGATACATTAAACTACACCCACTGTTGAAAATTTACATTAGCAACCAGAATTGCCCTTCCAGAAATACTCCTAAGGAACTCCATGGCCCATTTCAACAAACAGCCATTGTTTAAAGGAGATCCCACAAGACTGGATGTGGCATTTCAATTATTTAAATATTTTCAATTCAGCAGGTCACCAAAAGTTGGGGTTGACATCTGCTGCTGTACCTTTAGTCCTCTGTGTATCTTATTTTCACTCACCTGTTTGCTCTGGTTCAATATAATGATAAAGTCTCAGTCATTTCAGGCATCTGAGCTTGCTCTTCCACTACCAAGCTTCCACTTTTATAAAAAGTATTTTCTCTGTTTTATGGACCTTAATTAAATGGGATCTAGATAGCTGAGGGATTACTATAGGATCCCCCTTATGGAAACAGAGTAAGTCAAGTTATATGGGTTCAAATCTTAAAATAATGAAATTTCCTGCCCTTGGAGGGTTAGATAATCTCACACAACAGATATCTCAATGAGGAGATGAAAATCTTTTAAGGAGAAGTATATAAATTACTTTAGACTTCATGTGGCGTTGCAACCTGGTGTTGTCCAGCATCCCCAGCCATTGTTTCTACTGTGACACATATGACAGATGACATTCATATATATGCAACACACTCCCATGGGCATACCCAGATTTTGACAAAACACCATAACATTTATAGTAAAGCCAGGCACTGCAATAATTCATAACCAACATAATTATTAAAGTGGCATCAATATCTGTTGCTCCCTGTAGGCTCCTTAGAAAGCCTGGATATTAAGTATAAATAATTAATTTCATACTAACTGTACCTCTACCCCCTTTTTCTATCACTGCAAAAAGAGCATGAAATTTCAATGAGTGATAGTAACATAGTTAAACATATCATTTTGAACCATTCTAAATTATATTTATTTTTTAAACTTCCAGACTTTAATATTTCATGGTAAGTAGGGAACCACTTGCAGTCACATACCCTCACAACCCATTAAGTCAAATGACCTTTCATTTGGAAACTTAGGAGTTGGGACTGGGGTTAGAATTCTGCCATTATTCCTGGGGGTTGTAGAAACTCTTGTAGCCTCAGTGTTGGCATCTTCTAAAATTGAGATAATGACCCTGACATCACTGAGGATTAAATGAAATACTTTTTAGTTTTGCATATTTATTAGATATGTTAATGATTGTACCTTATTTACTTGGTGCTTCATGATGATAGATGTGTGTGCTTTCATTAGATATTTTTGAGAACTTTGTGAGATACATATGGCAGGTATTAATCAACTTGATAGATAAAGGAATAAACTAAGACTATTGTACTTCATGTTAAATAATTTGTCTGTCTCCCATTCCAACTTGAATATGCTGGAACTATCCTTATCTCTAGCACATGTGCTGTTTTTTTGAATCCCCATTATGTAGTAACATACGGTCCTGTAAACTAATATTCTTGAGAGGTTTAAGACATTTTTCAGAATATCAGAATTCATTACTATCTTTACATTATAAATGCTATTAAAACAAATCACTATGGAGTTAGAGGAAATAATTTATGGTAGGAGATTGGACTAGAAACAATAATAAGAAAAGATATAGAAATACATATACATTTCTCTATGTAGAGAAAGGCTAATAATTAAGATATATAGGAATCACTCCTGGGGCCAGTTTTGACACTTTTATAAATGGTCTAGATGAGGGCACTCTCGCTGAAATATCTACTAAGAGCAGACTTTGATAAATTATTGACCTGACTTACTTTGGTGACAGTTTCATCTTTCTTAAGGTAGGAGATGTTACAGGGGGAATTGCAACTTTGGGTTTAATTCTAATCTCAAGGGAAAGTTGGCTAGAGATGTAGGGAAATCCACAGAGAGGCATATCTTTATTTATTGTTTTTTTTTCAAGTCACCAAATATAGTGGACAGGATGAGAGTTTGGGTTGGGTCATAGTAAGGGAGGTACAACAATGACTTGTTAAACCCAAATAATATTAACTTACAAATTAATGTGACCTAGAAAGAGCTCTGATAGTATCTAACCTTAAGAAGGCATGGCTCTAACCAAGATTTTTATCTGTGTTATTAACTATGTCAAAGAAGTAGTTTCTCAGTTATGAATAATAGTGTGACAAGAAGTGAGTATAAGTAATACATTAATGAATGAAGGAAGACTTAAAACAAACCTTACAGGCTAAATTCCTGGACCAGTATCAACATGATAAAGATGTATGACCTGAATATAGTTATTTATATCTTTATTTATTTTTAAATGTGATGTATAATGGACTGATGTGGTAGTTTGATCTTCCTGGAGGGAAATTTGGACATACACAACTAGAGCTGTAATATGTATGACCTTTATACTGGCTATTCTACCAAAAGTATTTAATCTAAGGAAATAATCAGGACAATATCTAGCAGCAGATAAGAACATGAATCATCATGTTTTTGTGAAAAAAACAAAAAACAAAAACAGGAATAGTCAATTGGTCAAACAAATTATAGTACTATGTAAGGAAATGCTATACCTTCAAATGCTAGACCTTTGTCAAAAATTGTGGTAAACATTTACTTATTGACATGACAATATATCAGTGATAAAGTAGATAAAAAGGCTGTGGAAGAACGTCATGTACTTTATTTTTTTTAAAATAAAGTTTATGCATATGTAGATATGCAAATACATGAAAAAAATGTGTGAAGTGATATCCAGGAATACGTCAATGGTTTCTCTGGTTGATAATTTTAGGAATGAGATTTTCTTTTTTAATTCTTATTTATGTTTTCTAAATTTTTTGTAACATACACGTATGAATTTTATAATAAATATATTTAAATAAAGATTGAGGTGCCTGCCACCTCAAAAGAAAATTTTTTTCTGGGTTATTTGGAAGACAAAAATTACCACAGTGTGATACAGCAGCTAATAAAAAAGACTGTAACTTAGGTTGCATAGATAACAATAGAAATAACAGTGGAGTTTTACCCAAGGGGAAAGGAGGTGAGTGAGGGAAGGATGTCACAGAGTTGTAAACCCACATGTTTATGTGGTATTGCATTACAGAAACCACATTTAAATAAGAACTGCAATAACATGTGTCACTCAGAGGATGGCAACTTGTCATACAAAGAAACGTTTTAGTAACTCAAGATGTTCATTCCACAGAATTGACAACTTGGGGATCTAAGGAGCATGAGCCAGGCTATGTTCAACTATTTGAAGGGTAACAGAATGAAAAAAAAAATTGATTATCTCTGCATAAAGTTTTAAATTAAAAACTTGAGCAAATGGGCAGGACATCCAGAGCAGGAGATTTACTGAAGAATTTCCTAATGTTTAGAAAACTATGCTGCAAGATATCGTAGAAATAAGCACATTCCCCATCCTAGCCCTGTCATTTTGGATCCTCTCTAATGTAAGTGATTAATAATCCTGTTCAAAACTATGTGAATCAAAAGGGGAATTTATTGTCTGAGAAGTGGTGGACTTAGTCAGGCTTTAGTCTTGTTGCAGAGGCTAGATGCAGAGCTCTGATGATGCCCACAGGATCCATTTCTCCTTCCTTGTGGTTTCATCCTGAGAGGAGGTCTGTTTTATGGTAGCTGGGTGTGTACAGCCCTTTAGATCTTTCACCCTCTATTTCACATTTAAGGGAAAGATCTCTCTCGTGAACAGTAGGATGAAAATCCCAAACCTCACTCCACTTACCCATAATTGGCTTCCTTCCTTTCTTTTTTTTTTTTTTTTTAATTTTTGAGTTGAAGTCTCACTCTGTCGCCCAGACTGGAGTGTAGTGGCACGCTCCTGGCCACCGCAACCTCGACCTGCTGGGCTCCCGCAATCCTTCCGCCTCAGCCTTCCAAGTAGCCTGGATAATTTTTTTAATTTATTTATTATAGAGATGAGGTCTCGCCGAGTTGCCCAGGCGGGTCTCCAACCCGCGGTTTCAGGGAATCCACTCACCTCAGCCTCCCAAAGCGCAGGATTACAGGCTGAGCCACCAAGCCCAGCTAATTGACCTCCTTTCTTACTCCTAAGTCAATTCCTGTAGTCACATAGGTATGAGATGACTGTTTCATTACTTAAGCCAGCCAGGTCCTCCATTTTCCCCAATCGAAGATGGGGTCAAACTCAGACAAGTTGCCTGGTCTGATGATGTGGGAAGTTGTTCCTGAAAGATAATTCAGACGATTCTTCAATCAGGAAAAAGGATGTTTGGACAATGGGCTGCAAAAATAACAGATGTCCTTTAAAACTAGGTTGAAAGGTGTAGCTGGATAATTTTTTTGGTTCTTTCCAATGTTGAGATTCTGAGATTGCTATTCAACTGTTGCAGTTGGCACTAAGATTTGCAGGGAGAGATATACAAAAGGTAACACAGAAGGAATTATTGATGAACTCCAGGAAGATATTATCAGTCTACAAGAAAAATATGGGAAAGTAATGCTGTGTGCAAGTAAAGGTATCGATGGGGAGTCCATTTAAAACATAAATACCCCTCCACAGATGTGAATGTTTACACTTTAAAAAAAATTGAGATTCCATCAGTTAACCTGCATCTCTTCCCTAAAGCATTCTCCACTCCATCTTTACCTAATCAAGTACACATTTTGTGCAGCTGCAATGCAGGATCTGTACATTTCTCTCTTTATATACTACTCCCTACCCCCACTGCCACATAAATACACTCATACCTTTCCTGGATGTATAAAAAAAAAAAAAAAAAAGAAAGAAAGAAAGAAAGAAAAAGAAGCTATCTCTACAAAACAAAACTCCCAGCCCTGCACTTAATGCATATTCTCATGCTCCCCAAAATGTGATCAATCATAGATTATTTAGGCTTGACAAATGCCTTTCAAAATTCATATGATCCCTGGAAGGGTTAATGCTCATTCACACTCAAAGTAAATTGCTTTAATGAGATAATCAGATCACCAGCTCCTTAGGGCTGCCAGCTCAGCAAAATTTCTTCTGAAATCTGCACTTTTGTTTTGAGAGTAGAAGGCTGTAGGGAAGGCAAGGACTTGGGAGCAGATGGTGATCTGGGGAACACTTTGGAAAGCCATTAGACTGCTTAAAGAAATGTGGGAAAAGGCAAAGGGAAGACTGGAAGCCCAGAAATAATGGATTTAGAAAGGGAGATGGATGCCAACAAAGACGATTTTGTCTAGAATCCTGTCAACTGTTCTATGGACAGCTGGAATTAATGAAGATCTCTGCTTCACTGCAGCTCTTCTAACATCCTGTCATCCAGTCCCCACCCGTTGAGGGGTGGGGATGCAAAGAGAAATGAAGGAATAAATAGGCTGAGACAGAAAAGAGGAAGAGTTTTTTTTTATTCATGTGTCTATCTCCTCTCTCTTTTTATTTCCCATATTATTTCAAGTTGTAAACCTTAGGATTTGCCTTTTTAGGATAACTACATTGCATCCCCCAGGAACACAAGGGCAATGCCCTTGTGCAAAACCTTAGTTCATGTGCACTATATGTGGTACTGGTTGATGAACCTTAAAAGAGAGGAAATGGAGCTAGCAAAGGTCTGAAGAAGGGCAGATAAAACGATTAGAGGGATAAAAAAAAAAGGCGCTGTATCAGAGCAGATTAAAACGATTACCTTTCTACATGCTGACCTCTACAAAAATATGAAGGGCACAGATAAGGTAAACACAGACTGGATGGCCAGACCTCCTAATGCTATAGTCATGGAAAGCCACAGAAGCTAGGGAGCAGAGGAGAGATGGGTAGAAGACAGTCACTATTTACATAGCAGAGAGTATGTTTATGCAATTTCCTACCCTTAAGTAGTAGTATAAACTAAGTGAATTTAAACAGGTTTTGATAAGTTTGTAGTTAAAAAAAAAAAGCAAACATGAGTTATCAAAATACATCAGATGTTTAAGTGTGAAAATTAATTTTTGATGTGGATGATTTAAAATAGTAGTCTTCAAATGCATCACCAGACTCACCTGGGGGTACTTTAAAACTATACATAGGTTCCCATAGCTGAAGCTTAAAAAAAACATTCTTGGAATAAGACCCTCACATTTATACTTTTTAAAAGGCTCTCCTATGGACCCTGGTATGTATAGGATTTAGGAATACTGTTTCAGAGGCTAAACCTCTTCCCCAGAAAGAAGCACTGTGTGATGGAGAAGGAGCATGACTTAGGGCAGTGGTTCCCAAGTTTTTTTGGCATTAGGGACTGATTTCATGGCAGACTATTTTTCTACTGACAGGGCCGGGGGTGGAGGTATGCAGTCAAACCTCGCTCCTAATATGAATCTGTATTTGCAGCCACTCCCCAGCATCACCACCTCAGCTGCATCTCAGATCATCAGGCAATAGATTCTTGCAAGGAGCACTCAACCTAGATCCCTCGCATGCCCAGTTTACAACAGGGTTCGTGCTCTTAGGCAAGTCTAATGCTGCCGCTGATTTGATAGGAGGTGGAGCTCAAGTGTTAATACCAGCGATGGGGAGTGGCTGCAAATCTAGATGAAGCTTCGCTTGCTCGACGCCCGCTCACCTCCTACCATGCAGCCTGCTTCCTAACAAGTCAGTACCCGTTTTTTGCCTGGAGGTTGGGGACCCCTGGCTTATGGGATCACAACGATTTGGATTAAAATTCTGTCTCAGCTTCTTCTTGGGTTGTGACCTGGGCAAGTTACTTATACCCTCTGTGAGCCTGAGTCTATCTTAGAGGGTATTATATACATTTTCTAATGCATGCTGATGCTGAGTAGATGTTAGCTTATGCTTCCCTGCCCCAACCTCCAACCAGGTCCTGTGGATTGTCAGGCACATAATTCTGGGCTAGAGAGATTATGGATCTAAGTGCATTGATGGTTCTTAATGCATTCAAGTGTTTGTCTCTGAGAAGGAGTGAAGACAGTTTTATAGAAAGTCATGAATGTAGCCATGCCATCTTTTTTTTTCTCTACCCTAGCTCTTCAGTACTTCCCGTTACAGGTAGAATAGTGAAAAAAGAAACATATGTTTCAGAACTATCAGGTTTCACTTACTGGATTCATGGTATTTACAGCTCATATGTCAATATTTTGAGTTTGGGGCTCCTGTTGAGACCTGTACCTTTTAAGTTTCTTTTATTGATACTTCCGTGAAGTTGAAACGAAAGGGGAAAACAAATCAGTAGGGATCTCAAAATTTGTGTGAACACCTATTGGGCCAGGGTGTACATTGAAGCAGCTGGTGAGGAGACAGAAGATTCCCCACCAAGCTGCAGTTCAGATCTAGGGAAATGAACATAGAGATAGCAGAAAGCTGAGGAGTGGGAGGGAGCCCGCAAAAAGGGGCTTCTTTCAAGGGGCAGGTGCAAGTAAGTCAAATGCAGGTGTGCTAGACTTCTGCCTGAGCTGGCTGGAGAGAAAAGTGAGGTAATCTGAGATGTGGGGAGGAGATGGGTTGTAGTCGCTGCAGGGCCCAGAAGGTCCCAGGTCTACTGCTGGATCTTGGGATGCAAAGCTGCTTTCCAATCCTGTTTCCTTGAATGGGAATGGACTTGCAGGGAAAGAGTTCTGCCCTGTGGGATGAGCAGGAAGGAATGGGGAGGCAGTGAAATATGTGGTACTGAATATGTAGCATTCCAGAGAATAGTGTATTTATTTTCCTGACCCTGTCTTTCTCACACATCATCTCATATGGAGCCTCACAAAGATTCTATTCATCAGCTTTTATTGGGTACCTATTTCTATCCCATACTCATAATTGACTATTGGGGAAGATTCACATCCAACAAAATGCAAAGCAAGATTTTTCCTGCTATATTGGAATTGTGGTCAACAGCCATAGCTCAGGTCAAAAAGTGCTGTCTATTTTCCACATTCTGAGAGCCACCATCAATTGTGAATGCTCTCAGAGAGAAGGCAGAATCAATCCATTCCCCACTTCTTTTCTGATATTCCCTTTTCTGAGACAGAAAGGAGGAGAGAAACAGTTGCGCGAAGATTGTGTGATCTCTCTTCCTACTCTCTGTTTATACCCCAACCACAGAGGTTCAGCTGTGCTAGGAACTGGGTACTTGGACTTGAGTGTGAGGTTGAAGTTTTGAAAGGAAAGAGGTAGCATCCTACCAGCCAGAAGTAGACTGTCTTAAAGCAAGTGACTGAGAAGTTATGGAATTGGGACTAGTTATTAAGCCAAGGCTTTATTTCAGGAAAATAAAGCGTATTCAGAAGCTATAACTGGAAAAAGCAAAACATTTTCCATGTATATTCTCTACTCATTGAGATGAGTAACTGAACTTACAGTATAGTTAATGTAAGTAACTTAAATAAACAGTATATGCAAGAAGGAACCAGACACAGAGCTGGTCACCAAGGATGTTATATTTTAACATGGGATATAAGATATAAGAAAAAAACATAAGGCAGAACATAAGTTTCACATCAGAACTTTAAAAAACCTTAAGGATATGAAAGAAGAATGCCTGGCATCCATTGGAGGCTTTTCTGAAGAGATGGCATTCAAGATGGGCTTTGGAGCAAGGGCTGGCTTTCATCAAAGGGGAGATGTGTGTGTTGGAAAGAGAGAGCAGTTTTGATAAATAGAAGAGCCTGAGTGAAAACTTAGATTTGGGAAATGTACTGCATGTTTGAAAACAGTTTCTGATTTGATTGGCAAGGGGTAGTGGTGAAAGAAGTTCTTAGGGTAGGGGAGCTTAGTAGTTTATATTAATTTGGAAAAGAAGTAGTGGGTGCTTTGTCATCTGTCCTCTGTTCTAGGAAAAATACTCCAGGCTTAGGCCTGTTTTATTTTAATTCATTATAATTACATGAGAGATACATATATATTCTTGTTATAGAAATTACAATATTGAAGAGAAAGATAAATCCCTTTTGCCAGCACCCTAGACTGACTCTCTCTCCTCTCTCTCTATATATGTATATATGTATATACATATATACATACTCTCATATGTATGTATGTGTGCATATATATATATATATATATATCCAATATGTATCTGAAGTAGGGACAATATAGTATGATATTGTGATTTTATTTTTAATGTAGTTGTTTACTCTTTATTCAACTTGTCTTTTTATATCAATTTATTTTTTTAAGTATATACAGTTTAGAGTAGAACAAAGAAAATAATGAATATTATAGCCTGGTTTGTGGAATCAGACTGCCTGGCTCCATTTACTGTCTGTGAAACCTTGGACAAATTATCAATATTTTCATTACCCAGTTCTCAATCTGTAATACTGGGATACAATAGATTTGTATCCTATTGTTGTATACTCACAGATTTGTTGAGATAATTAAATGAGTTCGTACACATTAACCAGTTAAAAATAGTGTTGGCACATTGCAAAAGCTATATAAGTGTTACAAATAGATCAGGTTTATTCTTTAACTGTTATGGTAATTTGTAACATGAATATACCATATTTTATTTAGTGATTTTTTATTGATTGACATAGACTCTCTTCTAATTTTGTGTTATAGCTAATACTTCTGCAATAAATATTTAATCAATGTATAACATGTGATTTTAGAACATGTGTTAAAATTGGTATGGCAAATATTGCTATTGTAATAAATGCTTTTAGAATCACATTGATGCTAAGAATTTAATATAATTTCTTTCTGATTTACACACTTGAGATCGTTTTTCCCATCTCTGAAATGACTTGAGAGAAGCTGTATCCCAAAGATTTAATGAGGTTATGTCCCTTTTAACTGTCAAGAGCTTCCCATTCTCTGCACTGATATTCTTTTGAATTGTTGATAATTAATCAGGAACATCAGTGGTGAAATGTCACATAGATATCACTCCAACCCTTCGATCTGTAGCTTTAAAGGGAGATTTTTCTCCCTGTCTGCTAGCCTTGTCATTGCCAAGTTTCCCTCTTATTAACCTTGAAGTCACATGGAACAGTCTCTCCTGTGATTTCATCATATCTCCCATCTGAAGAGATGCTATCACACTTCAAAAAAATAAATTAAAAGGACCAAATCACCCCCACACAGAGGCAGGTCACAGGTTTAATTTTTTTTTCCCCAATGGTACTTCCTACCCCACCTGTCACAGACAAGGCATTCCAGACTTCCCTGTGGGTTTTATATAACATCAGTTTGCTTAGACCATTTTAATATTAAAATTATTCATGAAGTTCCCTTTCTTCTGATGAAGCCAGTCTTTTCTAAGCTTTTTTTTTTTTGGAAAAGGAGCTATCTCCTTAAACTTTTTCTTCATCTTCACAGTGGCAATCTTGATTAATAAACAATGGTAAAACAATTTTTTATAAAATATTTTCAATTGCTCTGTTAACTACACAACATGGAAAAGGCTCTTTGTGAGGTACATATGAAAAAATATCCCATGCACAGCTTTTCTTGAGTTTAGCACAGTTGCAGTCATACAAGTCTGAACCTGGATAAATTGGTGAAGGATATGGAGTTTGACTTCAGCATCTTGGAATTTCTTTTTAGTATTAAAAAATATATATTTGGCTGCTTCAAATTATAGATATTTCTCTGTTTTCTATAATTCACTCAGCTGAATATGCTATTTACACTACTAGAAATATCAGAATAATAAGCAGTAGAAGTATTCTAGAAAAAAAATATTAATTAGCAAAAAGAGGAGTGCGAGAGACACAGGGATCAGAGCATGACCTTGGTATGGGAAGGAAAGTCCATTTGAACTGATCAAGTGGAACAATCATCAGCAAGAGACAATAAAGTAAATGCAAGGTTCTATTTTATTTCCCAAGAATCAGAGGCTGTGTTTGCACAAAGTTGAGGGTCAAAGCAGTCTGAGTAACAGCCTTCAAGGTAGATTTGTTGAAATTGCAAATCAGAAGCTTCCAAACTTGGTTGGAATTAAATACAGGTCCTCAGAACCAGGATCAAGCAGGTTTCACATCCGCAAGGGGTAAAACTCTAGAATACAGAACGGTCAGGGCAGGCCAGCAGGCAAATTTGTTCCAACATGGCGAGTTGCAATGACAAGTTTTTGTTTTGATTTGATTTTGATTGAACCAAAAGGAAATTTCCTTTTATTCAGTTTTATCCGATTCCTAAGTCTATGAATTCCTAGGGAATTAGGGACAGACACCTCATCTTTAGCCCTTTCTGTTTATAGCCAGTTCTAGTCTCGCCCTTTCTGCAATGCTTTCTTTCTGGTAACCTCTGGTCCTTCCTGTGTGCTGACTACTGATGGTCTGGATGCCCCTCAGAGAAGTCCTTTAGTACTACAGAGTGCACAGCCATTCACCGCCACCCTCCTTTAAGGACTAAACCTGATTTAGTCATCAGGTCTTGGGGAGAAAGTCATAAATGACCATACATTAAAGAAATGGACTTATTTGAGTCCCCTAGAGGTCTAGTCCTATGACTTAAGAGTAGAAGGGGTTTTGTCATCAGTTTCCTCCAGTACTTGGGGGTTTCCTGCCTTATGATTTTGCCCCAAAGGTTCTTCTCCCTCTTCCTGCATCAACTGGATATCAACACATACCTCCCTTCTCCCCTCCTCCTCAGCTAAACTACAAGACAAATCTTGATCTTCCAACTCTCTTCTACCAGTACTAGGTACATATTTTGCATTTTCTGACACATTTTGATACTGTTTTAGATAATATGCATGATTTCTTTTAAAACAATAGCCTGCCATTTCTGACATCCTCAAACACTTGGTTTTTGTATTATTTCTGTCTTTTTTATGAAGCTCCTGACAAAAAGAATTAGAATTCATTTTCCACTTTAATAAAGGTATCTAAACCAACTCTGATTCCAATTAAAATGAAAAGGATGCTGGTTTATTTGAAAACTGAAAAGATAAGCTGAGAGCATCATAGACATATTTTGAGATTAAGTGTATATAAAAATATCTGCAGAGTAGGTCTTGACCCAGGTATCAACATTTTAAATATCACCCCAGGTAATTTTGATACCCCAGGTAGCACTTGGATTACACTTTCTGATGTATTACAGTGTTTCCATTCTTTATAGATGTCTAGATTAGTGGATATTTAAGCTAATTTACTTTATTTTGCAAAAGACAATGCAAAGGGATTTACAGTATAGGATGACCCATAATACTTTAAAATGTTTTAAGATAAACTTAGCAGAAGGTTCTTGACACTGTATTGAACTGGATATAAGAAGATACCAGATACAGGTGTCTTAACTAAGCTCTGAATTCCTTCTCTGTTAGTAGTTTTATGTGTTGTTTGGCACATCACCTAATTTCTTCTAGAGTCTATTTCTTCGTCTATAAAATGATGATGATAAAAATGCTTACCCTATAGGGTTTCTGAGAAGATAAAATGCATTAATGTATAAAAATTACTTAGTATGATTTCTAACACATAGTGGAATTTCCTCAAATAATATCTGTACTGATCTGTGTTGTTTACATTTAAGTTCAACAGCACAAGCATAACTTTGAGTGGATATGTGCAAACATACAGAGAGAGAGAGAGGGACAGAGGCAGAAATGGAGAAAGAGACAGATAAGGTAGTTGGCAGAAACTCTTCCTTTTGGAAAATCTCTAGACTCAGGAATGTATACCCTATCTTACCAGAAAAATATTCCAAGTAACTATTTAAGTATATAAATGTGCATAAGACTAATTTGAGAGAGAAAAAAAAAGCTAAGGCTAGTTGTGAATTTTATCTCTGTAATGAGTACTTCTATCTTTTGCTTTGCCCTCCCAGCAAGTAAGGAATTCCTTCCCACTGTTCTTCTTTGGAAGGAGTCCTGCAGTTGCCTATGCTCCACTACAGGGTTACTCAGGCAAGAATATGCAGAGCATTTTTAGATGAAAAAACAAATGGAAAAACATCCTCACGTGCTCCTAAAAAGACACGGCACAATCTAAGAATGAATAATATTTCTGTGCTGAACTATTGGGAAATCTCTGTTTGCATCAGTGTTCCACAGTGTTATTTGACCTTTATGACTTTTTAAAGAGAGAAATATGGGCATAGAGTTGAGTTTGCAAGGTTGAGGTGGTGTAAAATGGTCCGCTAAGTGACCCAAAATATACTTATGTGGATCCTTTTCACTTTTTTTATTTTATGAAATTTAAATAACAAATTTAAAAATTTTATAGAATTTGGAGATCATCAGAATCCATGGGAGAAAGATGGCCATAAACTGAAATGTGTCTTGAGACTAACCTGGAAAAATCCTTCTGAAATCCCTCAGGACTTGCGTTTTAGGGACAGCCCTCATTTTCATACTTGAGGGCTGGCAGGAAGTGACTCTCTGTTCATTTTGAAGCTGATCCTTTTCCATCCTTTTTTCAGGTAACTACTCTCAGGCCTTTTACAGAGCATACGAGACATGTCTGTATGGTTTTTAGCAGGACAAGTGTGCAGTCAACTATTGGTTTCTCATTTTGTTTCTGGTCAAAATAGTCTGAAAGCTAAACATAATCTTATCATACAATTCAGCAATTGTGCTCCTAGGTATTTATCTAACTGATTTGAAAACTTATGTCCACACAGAAACCTTCATGTGAATGTTTATAGCAGATTTATTAAAATCTCTGAGAACTAGAAGCAACCAAGATGTCCTTCAATAAAGTGAATG
The DNA here is from genome assembly GCF_000164805.1 of Carlito syrichta. NCBI lineage: Eukaryota > Metazoa > Chordata > Mammalia > Primates > Tarsiidae > Carlito > Carlito syrichta. The sequence goes on from NW_007246057.1 coordinate 170,801, forward strand.
GATAAACAAATAGTGGTAGATACATAACATTATTCAACGATTAAAACAGATGAGCAATCAAGCCTTGAAAAGACAAAGTAACCTTAAATGCATATTTCTAGGTAAAAGGAGTCAGTCTGAAAAGGCTGTATGCTGTATATTTCCATTTATATAACATTCTGGGAATGGCTGTGCTATCGAGCTGATAAAGAGATCAGTAGTAGCCAGGTTTGTTAGAGGGAGAAGGTTGAACAGGCAAAGGTGAAAAGCAGGGAATTTTCTAAAGTGGCGAAGATATTTGGTGTGATAGTATAGTATTGGGTACATGCATCTATCAAAACCCATAAAATGATGTCACCCAAAGGACCTGCGATGTAAAAATCATCAAGGAAGTTACGCGATTCCAGGCTGTGATACTGACTTAATGGAGAGTTTAACTTTTTACAAATATATGAACACCCAACTGAAGTGGATGGGGGGAAGATGTGACCCTAAGTCACTTTAGAGATTAGTGGAGGATACAAGAGTGATTGGCAAAAGGAGCTGTAAGCACTATAACCCTAGTTGGTAAAGTTCCCTTCCCATAGTATTAAAGGTTAATAATTCTGAAACCTCTTTATGCATATACTGAAATTGTACAAATGGATGGTATATGACAGCAGATAGGCTCTGGATTGGAGTTGGAGGGTACAGATGAGCTGGTGTAAGCAAGGCTAGAATGAGTCCTGTGGTACAGGTTTGGAATTGGAGACATCAGTATGAGCTCATGTTTATTTCCATAAAGATGGGACATACAGAGATATTTATGGGATTTTTATAAACATCAGTTAGTATATACACACAAATAGTTTGTTGCTCTGTCCGCTGAACTCACCTAGAAGCAGTGGCACCTCAGCAGCAATAAAATATTCAGGATCCATATCTTGATTTCTAATACCATTCTCCAATAAAGGAAACTAGGACCTCTTAGAGAAATAGCTGATTCTAGAGGTAGGGCAGAGAGTATGTAGAATGAACCTGGAACATTGTGTAGTACAAGAAAGTAATGAGTGCTAAAGACATACAAACAAACAAACAAAACAAAACAAACAGAAGGAAAAAGAAGAGGAAGAAGAAACTCTACAGTGGTGGAGATATATCAAAAAAGAAAAGCAAAGGAACAGCTGAAAGAGCTCGCAATGCCCAAAGCTGGAACAATTTGAGCAACAAAATAAATAACGTAACATTGGATAACAACCCAAAGAATAAAATAAATATCTGTGAATTCCTGCTGATATAAATAAATGATTAAATAAATAAATAATTAAATAGGTGAGAAAATCCAGACCACAAATCTCCCATGCAGAAGAAATACAAATAATTTATATGAATACTCACTCCCCTCTCAAGAAGGTGGAATACAATTCCCTACCTTTTGAGTGTGGGTTGCATGTAGTGACATACTTTTAAAGACTGCAATACAGAAAAATGGGGAAGAAGTAACTTAACAGTGGAGAAACTTGATAAACACTACATCTGCCAGACGACTAAGGCCAATGTCAATAGTCCTAAGTCATGTTGACAGTATATAACGTGATGAAAATGCCACTTTACCTCATAGTCTTCCTCCCCCAAATACAGAAACTCCCCCAGATAACTGCTATTTAACCATGAGAAAATCTATTGGAGAAATCCAAATTGAAAGACAGTCTATAAAGTATCCGACCAGTATTTCTTAAAACTGTGAAGGTCATCAGAAACAAAAAAAGTCTAAGAAACTGTTCGAAAAAGACGAGCCTAAGGAGACATAACTAAATGTGATGTAGTATCCTAGATAGGATCCTGGGACAATAAAAGGATATAAGGTAAAAACTAAAGGAGTCTAAGTAAAATAAGGATTTTAGTTAATAATAATTTATCACAATTGGTTGATTCATTCTGTCAAATATGCCATACTAATGTAAAATGTTAACGATGAGAGGAATTGGGTACACGTAAACTCTACTGTTTTAGTGAACGTTCTGTAATTTTAAAACTATTTAAAAATAAAGTTTGTTTTAAGAAATTGGAAATAATTTAATATGATAATTTTTATGTTAGCTGCTTTATATGAGTTTTATGTAGTATTTTTTCCAAACGCAATTTCAAAATGGAATTGAACATCTCCTCCTCATTAGTGAATGTCATCTTCATAATGGGAAAAAGAAGGAAAGGAAGAAAATATTCCCACAAACCCACAGCAGCTTAGAAGTGATGAGAGCTCAGATCTCACATTTCAAGTTAGAGAAAAACTCTCTGAACTCCTGAGTTACAAGTGGCCAGAGATTTCTCTCAGTTCCCCAACTGAAAATAGCTTTTCATTGTTTCTGATGCCACTCTTCCTGTCCTCTTTGTTATTCCTCTCATTTAATCAATTCAGATTACTTCAGCGAAGGTGCTAAATTGGAAGTCCTAGACTGGAATCTGGTTTACCTATAAAACAGGTAGAGCTGTAAGGGCTCCTACTGTAGGCACCAATCCCCCTGGGTGCTTCAGCCCTGACCCATGGTGGCTGAGCTCTTAATGAGAAAGAGTTTAGGTCTCCCTCCTTCATTCAGCCCCGTCCTCTCTCTTGAGACTGCCAACAAGAGAAGCAATTAGGGCCAATTGTGGTGGTGGCTGGCTGCCTTTCAAAACAGAAACCATCTCAAAATCCATGTAAGAGCTTGCCTTACTTTTAGCTTCCTTACAGACTGCAGAGACATTTGGTGACAATGCTGAGAATTACCCAGATTATCCATGGAAGCCTATAATAGTCCAATTACCAGCACTTGTTTGCCATCTTATTGTGAACTTTCTCTGAAGTCAGAAAAGCATATGTTGCAACAGGGATGGTGAGGTGGTGAGTGAGACAAGGAGGGAAAAAGAAAACTGTTCTGAGAATGAAATTGTTTTCATCAGTGACTCAAGATTCCAACAGATTAGGTGACTACCAGAGGCTCTGTTGTGTTTTAATAACCTTTACCATTGTGGGGAAATGGCTTTTCCACAGACTATAGAAGCTCACAGCAAGCTTGTGTCCATTTTATGTTTGCTATATTGACTTGAGGAAAAGTATTTTTTTTTTAAATACACCCTATGTTTCCTCTCATGAGTTCGATAATACCAAAGCATTCTAGGAAGCTCTTTTAAAAAGCTGAAAACTAATGTGCTTATCTGTCACCTATTTTAACACTTTGAACAGGTTCCTCTTGCTTTGCATTTAGAGGAATAATGTTCCAATTCAGAATTAACTAGAAAGTAAGGAAGCCCTTGTTAAACTGTTATAGGCTATTGTTAAAAGTTCTATCCTTCAGGGAAGAAAAAGAAACTAAAATTTATTTTCCCTCTGAGCACGTTTTTCCTTGTCAATTCAAAAAAAGACTATATAGATATCTATTAAATGCTTAATTTCCATAATAAAGTCATAAGTGATGCTTTTTTTTTTCTTTTTCTTTTAAGTAGAGCTATTAATCTGCTGTTATTTGGAGTCTATGATCTTCTTACTTACCTTTAACTGTCTGATAATAAATCAAGAGCTATCATTCATAGAGACGAGAGATGACTACTCAGCTTCACTTAGAATTCTTCTGAACCCTTTAGTCTTATCCATCAATTTCAGCAGTGATAATGGTACCATGTTGGGGAGAACTTTTCATTTTGTTTTCTTTGTTCAGACCTCAATATACATTCAAGTTTCATCTGTCTTAAATTTTTAAAATATTTATTTCTTTTCTTATAGTCAGTATGTTTTAAATTATAATTTAACATATATAGACCATCATAGCTACATACTGCGAATTGTGCAATTATGTACATAAACCAGTTGCTCATCTCTTCTTTTTAAAAGCATCTGTGTTTCTCCATGACTGCTCATTTCTGTAGCTTATAATTTTCATTTCGGAACATTCTGTACCCTAGACCATTCTACACTGGGCAATGACAGCTGTATCACCTCAGATAGAATTATATTTTAAAATGCTTAGTTCTGCCAACAAATGTCTTAGAAGGAAAGCATGTGAGTATGTATGAGAGAGTTTGTGTGTGTGTATGTGTGTGTATGTGTCTTAACTGGGGGTGTTTATGTGCTAATCAAGATTGTGTTAATCAACTCTTATCTCCCTGATTGTTCCCATTAGGCCTCTTGCAGCTTATCAGCTCTCTGCTGGTTCAGTACCCCTCCAGCTCCTTTGTCCACTTCCCTTTAGAGTAGAAACAGAGATACCAGAAAACCTGTGTTTGTTTACATCTAAATGAATCTGTTGTTCGGGTAAAAAGAGACCCCCTCTGCCAAACTGTCAAGTTTCATGATGCAAATACAAAAAAAAATAGGGTTTCACAGATTTTAGTATGTTGAGTAATGGCCACCCAAAGGTATCAAGTGCTAATCCCTGGATTTTGTTCATGTTACTTTATATAGGAAAAGGATTTTTTTTCAGATGTAATTAAGTTACAGACCTTGAAATGAGGAGATTACCTTAGATTAATCCAATGAGCCCTAAATGCCATCACAGATTCCAGTAACTCTTTGTAAGTGTCCTTATAAGAGAGAGGCAAAGGGTGACAACACAGATACATGCCAAGAAGGCAATGTCGAGACAGAGGCAGAGATTGGAGTGCTATCACCACAAACCTAGGAATACCAGGGAATCCACCAGAAACCAAAAGAGAGAGGTCAGGCATTCTCCCATAAATCCCCAGAGAGGCCTGTTGGAGATAGACTATGAGCTTTTGGAACCGTGAGAGAATAAGTTTCTGTTGCTTTAAGCTACCGGGTTTGGTAATTTGTTACAACAGCCTCAGGAAATGAAAACAAACAAACAAATAAGATCTCTCAGGATGCTATATTTCACAAATACTATTCCTCATAGATTTACAAAATTGTCAGAACTTTTTAGTATCTTGGTCCACACCACTCTTGGGCATTCTCACCCTCTCCTTCCCTTACAGCTGCACTGCTTAATACTGTAGCCACCAGCCACATGTGGCTATTGAATAATTAAAACATAGCTACTGGGAGTGAGGAATTGAATTTTTAATTTTATTCAATTTTAATTAACTTAAATTTTTAAAACTTATACTTAATTCAGTTATTGGAAAACTTTTAAAAGTATGTTTGAAATAATTTACCTATGTGAATTTACTTTTTCATCCATAAGTTGTATAAAATATAAATACATCAAATATTTCCAATTAAAATTTAGCATCCAAATTGAAGAGTGCTCTAAGTGTAAAAAAAATCATATTTCAAAGATGGATGAAAAAATAATGTAAAATATTGGGCTGATAGTTTTATAAATTGATTACATGGTAATCTTTTGGATATATTTTGTTAAATAAAATATACTACTAAAATTAGTTATGTTTCTTTTTACTTTTTTTAATGGAACTAGTAAAAAAATTAAAAATATGTACTTCACATTGTAATTCTGGTGGACAGAGGTAAGTGACCCAACAGACTGGTCCTAGCAAAAAGTTTGTTTACTTATAGCTTATGAACCAAAACATTCACCCAACTTGCCATTATCTTAAGAAGGACTATGACCATGTATCCACTCTCATTAATGGTCAATTTGTTTGTCTTTTTGAATGAAAGCAATCACCTTTGGCACTGGAATTTAAAAATAAACAATACTGCTTTAATTCATTATAGTATTTGAAAAAATAATTCAATATTACACATTTCTTCTTAAAGAAAACTGTGTTATTGGTGGTTGATTTGAGGATATTTAAAGTATTTACACGTCGGACACCCAATCTTGAAGCAATTGAGCTTTTAGAACTTTGGCAAGGATATTCTAGCCTCATTTCTCTTATTTCTTGGTAATTCTATGTGTAACAGCAATATTTTTATTCTTGAATTGCTTTATTTGCCTCATGAGTCTCTGTTAAATAATTTAAAATAGCATTGCTAGATACTTGTGTAAATAAATAACTTTATTTTAATTAAATTGATTGAAAATGTCATTTCACTTGAGTAATGCAATAATGTTTCTAATTTCTCCGTTATTACACTGAATATAGTCGATATTTTAAAGAATTGCTGTTTTTAGGCAGTTACCATAGTGAAAAATAACTCAGTAAAACCAAGAATTATAAGTAGAAAGATTTTTATCTATTAGTCAATTCTGAGGTGATTGTGGATCTGCAAGCTATAAGCAAAAAACAACACCTGAGCATGGAAAACCACTCTTACTTGTTATTTGAAAGTGGTCCAATTTTGTTTTGCCTCTTTCTCCTCTGGACTCTTTAATTAAAGCATACTCCGCCATGTGTCCCTTTCACATTGCTGCCATACTTACCCCAGATCCTGCTGGCCTTAAAGGAGACCTAAAAGGAAAACTGACAAGTATATCACTTAAATCACAAAAGCTAAAGGAGCTAGAAAGGATTTAATGGTCCTTTTATTTCACAGATGAGAAGTAGTTTAGAGTCAAAGTCAAAACTCGAACAAAAAGGGTCTTCTGCCATCAAATCTAATTTTCTTTCTGCTAAATCATACTTTTGTACTAAAAATGACCAGAAAATACCTTGAATATTATACTCTTACATGATCTCCCAAATCTCAAAAGAATATGATCAAAAATGAATAGCCAGTTCTTGCAAAAATTAGAAATGGTGGTTGTTCTTCTGACACCAGTGTAGCTGTGGACATTTTCTGAATACACAATGTGATCTCCAATCACTTACCACTCAAACTTTATCCAGAATGCTTTCTGCTAAAATAATGCTATGTTTGTGAGACAGATACCCTAGACACTGGTAATTCCTACAATTTTAGTAACTGTGTCTAATTGTATTTATAAAGTTCCATGTAAAATTTCCAAGATAAATACTAAATTTTTAGTCACATTCTAGACTAGGAGATTAATAATATTAAAGTTATTATTTAATATGGCATTCCAACTTCCAAGGCTAAAGACTAGTTACTTCATTTTATTAATTATAATATAATAGGAATATTTAAAGTAAAATTTGAAAAACCCTATAGTTTCTATTGGAACACTTTAAAACACTTTTAAAGTGCTATTTATTTAATATCTAAGTTTGCTTTTCAGTGTTGGTGCTCATAGACTTTAAACCTATATACTGTCCTTCTAAGAATTTTTTTTTCTTCTGCATCTTTTCTTCTTGTTCAAATGACTAAATTATTGATCTGCATTTGGAGATCTTACCACACTGTGTACAAGCTAGTGTGGGGTGGTATGTGCATAGTCATGGTGACAGTCAGGAAAAGTACACACAGAGGTGTAGAAAATGACTCATAATGCTAGTGTGTAACATGTTCCAACTACATCCTTGGACTGGTCTCTTCTTTGGGCTTCATAGTTGAAAAAAATGGGGTCATTCCAAGATGGTCTGTCTCATAGAGTTACGAGAATAATATGGGATGGTATGTTTATGCATATTTGAAACATATTAACTATGAAGCACTAATTATTGCATCAGGTTACCTGAAGAACTTTATTCTAACAGAATATTGAACGTAATGGTAAGAGAAGGGAGAGAATTATATGAAATAAAGAAATAAATGATAGAGAAGACCATGGTCCTAGAATGAGTCAGGTTCAAAGGTGCATTGATGACATGGAAGTCTTAATTTTCCTGAAAAACTTAGAGTTTCAGACCACCATATATGACTTAGAAAAAATGTACCAGAGCTTTCTACATATTACAGTGACAAATATGGGACAGTGACAATTTTATTCTTGGCATTATTCAAAAGATTATATGCTAGAGTCTAGCTCCAATGAGAAAGTCAGGACCTGACTGGGGAGAATCAGGAAGCGGCGAAAAAGAAAAGAGGAAGACCACAGGAATTCTCTTCCTAGGGAGAGCACAAGACTGCCAATTTTTATTCAATTCTTACAAGCTTATATAGTTTTTTTACTGACCCCCCTACCCACAAAATGTATCCCATGTTACACATTAAATGTTTACATCATGTTTTTTTCTTTTGTTTATGGGGAAGTTGACCTTTACAAGTTTCATTTTGTTTCTTCCTGCTACCAGGTGGTGTAACAAAATACCAGCTGCCAATTTATCAGCCACATCCTGTGACCTCTAGGTCACCTGAATCTCTTCCCTTCACTATTCTATTTCTTTTCCTTTACTAATCTATTTTCTTAATTCTACCTTTATATATACTTTTAGCAGCAATATATTGACTTGTTTTTTCTTTTATATAACCACCCTTATCTTACCCACTACAAATTCTTAATACTATTAATTAAAAAATTTAACTTTCTTAATGCTAATTGCCTTATCTATATTACTTGTTATTTTCTTATCACCTATTTTACATTTTATATTTCTAAACGAAACATGTCTAAATCTACACTTATATATGAAACCAATCTTACTTCTAATCCTAAATGTATTTAATTTTAAACCTATATTAAGTGTATATAATTTTAAATTTACCTTAAACTTAATTATTTCCTATTCCTTATATTTAACTAATACCTACATCTATAATAAACATTTATCTTTTAATTATAACTGCTATCTATTTAATTCTAATCCTTACTTTAATTTTAGCCTTCTTTCTAATTAAACTATAATATTTCTTAAATCAAAAGGCATGTCTGTGACTTGTTTTTCCCAAAAACACTTGTTTTTGTAGATACTCTGTCTCAATTTCTCACTTCCTCATCAATCACAACTGTCAATGTTGTTACTTATAAAGGGTGTGAGGAAGTACTTGTTTTTCCTTTTTAGCTAAAGGTTGCAAAATTTGCATTCTCTTGTCCCTTCAGGGGGGAAATTTTTTGCTGTTGAGCCCTTTTCACATTTTTATACATAGGTTTACTGCTAATTCCATATCCTTCATATTCTAAGGGGCACCATTTTTGCTGCAATCTCACCTCCATTATGCCTATGTATAATTTTTGCTGTCAAATGCCATCATCCATTTACGCATCTATTATCTCAATTAAAGAGGGAATATTCTCAAGCCTATGCACGCAATGCTTCAAAGTTAGGGAAGGTCCGTCAACAGGATCCATGGGGCTTTGCCTCTGTCATGGCCACATTTTACTAGGGCCTTGCTCCCAGTGGCGTTTTTCCTGTTTTCAGGTCCCTTTTACCTTACTTTTACTAGTGATTGCGTCTCCCGGCAATTATACATGCATGCCCTGTGCTTTGTAAACTGCAAACAGGTATTACAATTGCATGGTATTATTGTCAAATGATGTGTATAGAAGTCTCATTTGTTGAGTGAAGTTTGCATTCATTGGACAAGGGCATCTTGTCCTCTTGTCCATTAAAATGGAGGGCTATCTGTTATAGGTGATTCTGGGAAGATACTGTTCAAATCATTTAAAAGTCTTGGCCTTAAAGTTTTTTTTTTGTTTGTTTGTTTTTAATATATACAAGGTTATGGTAGGGATTGGGGGAAACATGAAGAAGTAATTCCTTTAGTTGGAAAGTAGATATCCTGTAATGAGTATTTGTAGTAGTGTTTACATTTGCTTTTTTATCTGCTTCCTTGAATCCCAACACTTTAGTGACCATTTATGCATATTTTTGTATTTTTATTGCTATTATCATTAACCATTGGTTTTATCTTCCTCTTCTTTTCTATAGAAAGTATATTTCAGTTTATTCACCATCACAGTCAGTTCCTTGTTGTCATTATGACAAATGACCTCTGAAAGTAGCCCTAAATGGACATGTAAACATGATATGTGAATACAAGTAGTACTGTCTGATATTTCCTTTATACACAAAGTTTTCTTCGAAGCAATAGCTAAGGCTTTTGCCCTTTTCAAACCCTCCAATCCTCAGGAGGTTATTTTCAGTGGAGTGGTGAGAAGGAAGAGTTCAAATAGGATTGATTTAATAGAGCTATGATGTGAAAAATCTTGCAACATGCTGTCTGCCTGAAATGGCCAATCATGGAAGCATTAAAATCAGAGTGAAGAAGGAAGCAGAGTCATCTCAAGGAGGCACCCGAATTAAAGAATGACAGCACCTTGCCATTCCTGTGTGGAGAAATAAAGGTATTAAAAAATGAGAAATAGCCAAAGAAACATTCGAAGGAGTCATCATCAGCAAGCTGTAAACAGCTTCAGTCATAAATTTAGTGCAAGAAAATGTCCCCACTATCCTCCTATCACCAGTGACCCAAGAAATTAAAAAGAAAACCTTCATGTTTCTTTTGCTCACCTACCTACCTACTTCCTCCAAAGGATACACCCTCTCTTCCTCACCTGCATTTTATTCCTATCTTCATAAAACTTTTTTCTCTTTAATATTTCGATGATGTAATTGGTTTTTTTCTCTTGTACTATTATCTATTTTTAAAAAATATTGTTCATTTACACACTCTTTAAAGTTGTCCGTCAGGACATGACAAATCTAACCCCAGGGCAGGGGCTTTCTAAGAGATGACTTTCTAAGAAGGATGGCAATAATAGGACCAAGCATATGGATTGCAGATCACTGCAATAGAATGTGGAATAACTAGATGAGATGTTAGCTGTTAGTCCTGCTAGAATTGTGAGAGTGAATAATCCTGAATGTCTGGTGGTTGCATCTGTTCCAGGGTTACTTGGTTGTTAGTGATATGACATGCATTCACAATATATGCAGAAAATTGCTTGGCAGATCCCAACTCCAGTTAAAACCATATCTTTATTATTATAAATATACTGGTATATGAATGTGTATATACAAATATAGGCAATTCCTTTAAGCACTAAAAGAAAAGTAGGGGTAATCACATCCCTTGGAGAAACTGAAGCTCTTCTGATGTTTAGCCTTTCAATCTATATATACATATGTGTGTGTGTGTGTGTGTATATATATATTATTTTTAAAGGTGTAATGCTGTGTACTTTGATTATGTATTTTGATAACCTCCTTTTACTAGAGTAAGTTGAGAAGGGCAGGAAGGAATTGGAAGAAACATGTATACACAGAGCTTTTAAAAGCTTGTCTGTAACTGAGAAGATGGGAAATAGGTTGGAGGGGGAGGGAACAACTAAAGGATTAGTATATTTGGATGGTGAAAGTGAATAGTACCAACAGAAACTAAAATTAGGCTTTGATGGAATGAGGACCACCTCCTTTGTTGTAACATGACAAAGAAGGGTGTGAATGATGGTGGCTTTCCCAACAGATAAAGAGTATGAAGAAAGTATGTGCTGGTGATTTGTCCTTGTCTTTTTTCATTTTTTAATTTTAGATTCAGAGAGTACATATGCATGTTTGTTACACAGACATACTTTGTAGTGGTAGGGATTGCGTCTCAGTTGGCCCATTCCTCAGGCAGTAAACATTATATCCCATTATTTTTCTGAACCCGAACCCTTTCCCCATCTCCCCCTTTATTGGAGTCCCCATTGTTATGATGATTATCTCCAGCTCCATCCATGTTACTGCAAAGGACACGATTTTGTTTTTGTTGTTTGGTGTTTTTCTTATGGCTGTGTAGTATTCCATGGTGTATATATACCACATTTTCTTTATTCAGTCAATTTCTAGTGGCCACTTGATTTTGAATTTTATGATTTAGCTATTGTGAATAGTGCTGCAAAGGACATAGGAATATAGGTTATCTTTTTTTATAAATTGATTTCTTTTCATTTGGGTAGATTTCTAGTAATGAGATTACTGGGTCAAATGGTAATTCCAATTTTTAGTTCTTTGAGAAATCTTTATACTATTATCCATAGCAATTGAACTCATTTACCATCTTACCAACAGTGTATGAGCATTCCCTTTTCTCTGCAACCGCACCAATATCTGCTGTTCTTTGACTTTCTAATAATAGCCATTCTGACTGGAATGAGGTGATATCTCATTGTGTTACATGGACATACTTTGTGTTACATGAAAATACTTTGCATTGTGTTACATGAACATACTTTGTGCTACATGAAAATACTTTGCATTTCTCGAATGATTAGTGATTTTAGCATGTTTTCACACATTTGTTGGCTGCTTGTGTGTCTTCTTTGAGAAGTGCCTTCATGTCCTTTGCCTACTTTTTGGTGGAGTTCTTAAAATTTTTTCATGTTGAGTTGTTTGAGTTCCTTACATATTAACCCTGAGGCATAATGTGCAAATATTTTCTCCCTTTCAGTACATTTTCTGTACCTTCTGTTGTTTAATTCTTTTGCTGTGCAGAAGCTTTTAGCTTAATTATGTCCCATTTGTCTATTTTTGTTTTGTTGCGATTGCTTTTGAGGCATTGTCATAAATTATTTGCTTAGGCCAATGTCCAGAAGAATGTTTCCTAGGTTTTCTTCTAGGATTTTTCTAGTTTTGGGTCTTACATTTAAGCATTTAATCCATCTTGAGTTAATTTTTTTATATGGTGAAAGGTAGGAGTCGTTTCATTCTTCTGCATATGGCTAGCCAATTTTCCCAGCACCATTTATTGAATAGTGTGTCTTTTCCCCATTGTTTATTTTTGTTAGCTTTGTCAAAGATCTGTTGATTATAGGCATGTGTTTTATTTCTGGGTTCTCTGTTCTCTTCCGTTGATCTAGCAGTTTATTCTTGTACAAGTACCATGCTGTTTTTAGTCCTTGCCTTCTCTAATAAAGTATGTGAGAAAGTCTTTAGTTGATTGGAAATGAGGAAGGATTTTAGAGACTTTGAGGAAAGGGGAGAAAGTGTGAAGATTTTATTAATTTTTAAAAAACGGTGAATCTCTAGCATACTATGGTGCGATTGCTGGACATTATTGAGCTACTATTTGAGGTTCATGATTACACAATTAAAATGAATTAGAGGATTAGAGGTGTGATTTTTGGGGGGATATTTAGCCAGAATATTTAGTTGTTTAGGTGCAAGTACAGAAAAGGTTAATGGTATTATACTTTCAGAGATGATGTTTTGCCAGGTGACTGTAACAGAGGGAGGTAAGAATATTTGTAAGAGTGTAGACAATGACAAACAAGCAGAAAAAATGAAGACAGAATAAATTGGATAGTCAGGAAATCAAAGAAATGTGGCGGTGAGAGCATCAGAGCAAGTGAGGGCTGGAGGGTATTTAGAAGTGGTAGTCAATGTCAGAATGTTTAAAATTGAGTTTCTAGTGAGTACAATGTCCACAGTATGCCCTTGATCATGTACTTGAATTGGTGGGAGGATGTGGAAGAAAATGAAGACTTGGAGAAAAGGAGAAGCAAGTTGAATGATTCATTAATGTGAATGTTGAATTCACTATGAATAATGACAACAGTTGTGGTGGAGAGGAGCTATGTGGTAACGTTTTTCATGAGATAAAGGAAGTGACAAGGAGATAGGGAGGTAACTGCAGTCAGTAAGGTAAGACTGTGATTTATTGAGATGGTGTATATCTTAAAGGAGTAGTGGTTTTTGTAAGGAGAGAGGGTGATGATAGTCTAGAAGCCACAAGGGGAAGCAAGGAGGACACCAGACCCACTTTCTGGCCTTGAGGTAATGGGGTATATAAGAGAAAACACAATCACTGTGTGAGGTTACAGAAAAAAGTTTGTTCTCAGAGGAGAATTGGATTTTAGCTAAAATAAGAAAATAAAGGAAATATTCTGGAAATGAGCAGTAGAAACAGCTTGAGGATGTGAGGACAGGGTGGGAATCAAGTCTGAATAGGAGATGAACTGGAAAACTTGAAGATGAGTCTGCGTCAAAACAAATATTCAGTGAAGTCTAGGTTACTAGTGGTGACTAAAAAAAGCAAGGATAAAAGACATTGGTAGAATAGACCTGATGGATTTGAGATAGGATATTTATAAGAGTATGACTCCCTGGGGATTAGCTCAGTGTTATGGAATTCTTAGGCCTTAGCATCCCTGGAGAAAGAATAGAGGTGAACCAACACAACTTCACTTCATCTATTTTATATATGGACTTCCTCAAAAGGTTTTGTTTGAAGGAAGTGCCACATAATTTTAAAAAATTAAAAACTACTGTAATAGGACATGAAGCCTAATTTACACAAATCCCTGGGTAATCCAGAAAGAGACAGATAAATTTTTTATTTTACTTTATTTTTGCCATTATTTCCCACACTGAATGGTAGGTTTGATTACAATAGGGTTTGTGGTTGGAAATGGAGTAGAGGAAATAAAAATTATCAGGAGACAGGGAGTCAAGTTGAAAAAGCAGAAAGTTCTGATTTTGTTTTTCTTGTCAGGCAATATGTTGAATCTCTTGTCAGGGAATAGCATGGCAAACTGTGGACAACCCTATCCATTAGGGGAGATTTATACACATCAACTTCCATTCAAGGCTGAAAAGAGGACTGAGAGCCAGGACAGACATGTCTGAATGGTGCTGATTCACATGTAGGTTGAGATATGTCCCTTTCCCCTCCCTCTCCACTCTATACAACAGATGACAGCAGCTTCTATTAGCTAACATTTCATTTGGTGGACAAAGCCCAGGCAGTAAGACAGACCATTTTATTCTTCCCTAGACTAGCTATTTTCCATCATAGAGACTGCATGTCAGTGACATCAGGGCGCTCTGCCACCCATAACCTCCTTTTTCTTCTTCATTTTTTAACCCAAAGTAACAACATCTGGATAATTAGAATGATTAGCGTTCTTTTACAGCCAGAATTGAACATTTGTGTTGGCTGAGATAATGGAATTTCCCTTCACATAATCTCCTATCTTCAGCAATGCTCAGAAACATAATTTTCATATTATGAAAGCTCAGTTTTCCCTTTTGGGGCAAAAATCCAAGCTATCTCTGAGCATAGATGAGAAAAAGTGATTTTTCTAAATCAACACCTGTTAGAGAAATTTCTCTTTCTGAAGTTTTCCATAAATTACTCTAATTGTTATCATTGTTCTAATTGATTCCATTGTTTGGCCTGATATAATTTTGATGTTTCCTCCTTATCTATTCTATTGGAGGGAATTTCTCCTCCTTATTCATCAGTGCTTTCTCAGGAAAGACTTCCAGGTAACCCCTCAACCAGGTTATGCGCTGTGGCTATTTGAAGCCAGACATCGTATTTTTTTCCTTATCGTATCACTTACCTATTATTTTGTTATTGCTTATTTAGTTATCTGTGTCTGTAGGTATATGAGATAGAAGTATATTTCTTGTTCATTTTTATATCCCTGATATCTGCACAAAGTCTGACTCAAATCTATGCTTTATAGGTATTTATTGAATAAACAAATATTTTTTTAATTCAAGAAATTGGTATTTGTAAAAATCAATCATGAGACTGACCATTGAGTCTTTTGATATTATCTTCTCTTACCTTCAATGAGCTAATCTATTTTTTAACTCTAGGTCAATTTCAGTACTGGTTATTCAGAGGGCATTCAGTGTCTGCTGAATTAAACAGTAGGAGTTCTTATATAGGGGGGTATCCAAAATTGGGAGAAGTAATGTCTTTAGAGGTAACCAACAATATAGTTATTTTCAAGATTTTTTTAAATAGCCCCATTATTTGTAAGAAACATTTCCAGAATTCGACTTTCTGGTTTCTGTACCTCCATTCTCTTCCTTCCTCTATTCTGTTTGAAGAAGTTAAATAATTTCACTATTAAAACCTATTTTTATTATTTTTCTCCTTTTATGCAATGTCTATTGAGTATTCCTGAACAGAATGACTTTAATCAAGAAAAGATATATTTATTAAAGAAATTTACTCCTTTTCTGCCTTCGAGGTCAGGATCCAGTACCGAAGCTCAGGAAATCAAATCAGGCACTACAGTATCAAAGAAAGACACAAATATTGGGTCCAAAGCTAGGCAGCTGTTCCACATAGGGACAGTACTATTAGTGGGAGGATTATGAGTTGTGTGGCAATCCAAACCTCAAGAACAAGGCTGACATCAAAGCTAGATAATCAGCGTAACATCAGAATTCTGTGCAAATGCTTCCATGGAAATGGGATGAACAGGTAAGGAACAAGAACAATAAACAATTAGGAGTTTTTAAAAATAAAATTTAAAGTAGGCACAAAGAGCTTGCCATCAAATGAATGAGAGCCTTCACCTGCCTTCCTCTTTGAAGCCTATAGTTACAACTGAATCAGGTATGATTTCTCAACAGATGATACTTGTCATATCCTGCCACTTGCCATCTAATCTTTTAAGTTGGAGAATCTATCCAGAGAGGAACATAACTGATGTTAAAATTATTTGATGTCTGGTCCAGAGAAGAATTTGATACTTTCAAAATGTCACTGAGTATTTTAAATTTTAAAAGATGACCAATGGACCTATGTTTTAGATCTTATATTCTCTTGGTAACTATGTAACTCTTATTTTAACATATATGTAAGGTCTACTATCTACTGAGTGCTGAGATAGCTACTGGCTCCAGTACCCTTGAACTAAAGAAGATTATGTTCCAGTAAATTGGGAACAGATGTATAAACAGAAATTTTAATATCATATGTAAAGAGGATATGGAAAAAAGTACTAAACCCTCATCTAAAACTTTATAATAGACCACTTGAGCACAGTATTTAAACTGATTTTTTAAAGGATGCGTATGATTTAGCCTTATGAAGAGGAAGGAGAAGCTATTTTAGGTAGCGAGAACATTATGAACAGGATATAGAATTGTGTGTGTGCGTGTGCATGTGCGTGTGCGTGTGTGTGTGTGTGTGTGTGTGTGTGTGTGTGTTATGAGGTAACTAAAAGTAGCTCCAAAGACTAAAGGAAAGGGAGAGTTAATCAAGTCTTAAGTTATAAAAGGACCTTTATGCCATATTAATGAACTTGAAATTTAAGGATTTAAGTATGAAGAATGTGATGTCAGATTTTCATTCTTGTGACTCTAACAGTACATATTTGAAGAAAACAACACAATGAAGAATAATAGCCCAATACAGTTATCTAGGTTAGTGTTAAAGGGACTTGAAAATGAGTTCTGTTGTTACTGTCATTGTTTTTTATTTTGTTGTTGTTTTTTTAATAAGAGATATCACAGTAAAAGGAGCAATAGTTTTTGTGTCACTAACTATGCATTTATTCTGCTATTATTTATGTTGCTTATCACAAGATGTACAAAAATATGTTACAATATATTTAGATAAATTAGATGACAAGTATATGTTTGGTCTTTTAAGTATCTAAGATATTATAGGATTACCCTCTGTGATGTACATTAGAATCAGGTCAAGAGCAACAACTCTATCCTGAACTGAGAAAGATGGGCTTGGATCTGTGTGTAAGGAAGCGGATGAGGATAGAAATGTTTTTCTTTTCTTTGCTTGAACTGAGCTCATAGAAAGCTTCAGTTGCCAGATAGTTAACTGTCTGTATAAGCACTTCTACACAACATCCTCTAATATTCCAATGGTATCAGGTTACACCTATTCTAATATACGGTTAACATTTTTGACTTATATACATAGAATTCCAGAAAAGAAGATTACTTTTTGTTTACCATTTAAAAGATATTGCTCACATCCTATCTCCCATCATTTCTGTTAAAACTCCAACTGTCATTCTTACAGTAGTTTCAAAGATATGGATTCAACATAGGTATCTTGTCAACAGGTGAATGGATAAAGAAACTGTGAAATACATATACAAGGAATGCCATTCAGCCATAAAAAAGAATGAAATCCTGTCATTTGCAGGAACATGGAAGGGTCATTATGTTAAGTGAAATAAGCCAGACTCAGAAAGGATAT
This sequence comes from Carlito syrichta, assembly GCF_000164805.1. Taxonomy (NCBI): domain Eukaryota; kingdom Metazoa; phylum Chordata; class Mammalia; order Primates; family Tarsiidae; genus Carlito; species Carlito syrichta. Next base: position 188,388 of record NW_007246057.1, read on the forward strand.
CACATGTTCTCACGCATATGAAGGAGCTAAAAATGTTGATTTCATGGGGGTAGAGAGTAGAATAAGAGTTAGCAGAGGCTGAGAAGGATATTTGAGTGTGGGGTTTGTAAAGAGATTAGTTAACGGGTATAAACAAACAGTTAGATAGAAGGAATAAGTTGTAATATTCAAAAGCAGAGTAGAGTTACTATAGCAGACAACAATATATTATATATTTCAAAAATAGCTAGAAAAGAGGACTTGAAATGCTCCCAAGAAATAATAAATATTTAAGGTGATAGATGCCCTATATACCCCAACTTGGTCATTGCACATTTTTTGCCTGTAAAAAAAAAGATCATATGCACCCTATAAATGTGTACACATTTTAGTTGTCAATAAAAATTAAAGACAAACAAACAAAACTCCAGCTGTTATTCATATAGGTGTTTGAATGCAGTCACTGTCTTTTTTTTTCCTTCCTCAGATTTCTTATGCTTTCAGTAGTAATTCTATGCTTTACTCAGGTGTTGTTTTCTTTGTATTTATCCTACTTGGAGTTGGTATAGCTTCTTGAATCAGTGCCTAATGTATTTGATCTGATATAAAAGATTCATTTCCAGCATCTCTCCAAATTTTTCTTCTTGTTTCCACTACCTCTCCATTTCACATATGTTAAAGCTGTATCTAATGCACTGTAGCTAATCTGTTGTTAAATCATATATTGAATTCATAATTTTAATCATTACATTTTTTTAGTTCTAAAATTTCCACTTCATTGTTCCTTACAAATTTTAATTTACAGGTGAAATTCTTCACCTTGTGATCTATTTTCTGAATTATTAGGCAGTTATTTTAAATCTATATCTGAGTGCCAATATTTGTTTTCATCTATGGGTCTGTTTCTATTGTATATTTTTTTCTTCTTGGATTTGATCCTGTGTTCTTGACACAAGTGGTAGGTTCTAACTGTGAGCCAGACATTGTGTAATGTGAACTTTAGAGGCTCTGGATAAAATTAGGAAAAATACATGTCTTCCTCCAGGGAAAGCTTTGTTTTTCCCTTAAAGACAGATTAGGGACGTGTTTCTTAACCATTTAAAAATATTGCTTTATGAATCAGGCTTTTTTGTTTCCTAATCACGCCCCTCCCCCACGAAATTGTAATTTCCCAGATATACTGTATATCAGTTTATGGATTTTTCTTCATATGTACTTTATACATAAAAAGAGTACATATAAAGCTTACCTTTTCTTTACTTAACACAGATTAAGATTGATTAAATACAAATTTTAAGTTCAAAGTTTATTTAACAACTAAAATGCTATTAGCATTTAACTTTACAACTGTGTTTGCTGAGCAATGTTTGTTTTTTTTTTTAAGTTGGAGTTTCACTCTGTCACCCAGGCTGCACACTCACGGCCACCCCAGCGTCGACCTGCTAGGCTCAAGTGATCCTTCCTCCTCAGCCTTCCAAGTATTCGGAACTATAGGAGTGCTACCACACCTGGCTAATTTTTTTGACTTATTGTAGAAATGAGGTCTTGCCAAGTTGCTGGAGCTGGTCTCAAACCCATGGGCTCAGGCAATCCACTCGCCTGGGCCTCCCAAAGTGCTAGGATTACAGGCTGAGCCACCAAGTCTGGTCCTGAGCAAATTTTAATGTATTAAATTACATGTGCAGGCTGAGTGCGGTGGCTCATGCCTGAAATTCCAGCATTTTGGAAGGTCGAGGGGGGAGAATTTCTTGAGAATAGGAGTTTCAGACCAGCCTGGACAATACAGCAAGACCCCGTCTCTAAAAAAATATTTGTAGAAAATTAGCAAGTTGTGGTGGCACATAACTGTATCCTAGCTATTTATGAGGCTGAGGCAGGAAGATTCTTGAGCCAAGGAGTTTGAGGTTACAGTGAACTATGATCACACCATTGCACCTCAGCCTCAGCAACAGAGTGAGATCCTGTCTCTAAATTAAAAAAGCAAAAAAAGCCGGGCTCGGTGGCTCAGCCAGTAATCCCGCACCTTCGGAAGGCTGAGGTGAGTGGTTTGCCTGAGCCCGCGGGTTCGAGACCCACCTGGGCAGTGAGACCTCATCTGTACAATAAATCAAAAAATCAGCTGGGCGTGGTAGCGCATGCCTGTAATTCCGGCTACCCGGAAGGCTGAGGTGGAAGGATCGCCGGAGCCCAGCAGGTGGAGGCTGCGGTGGCCGGAAGCGGCCACCGCACTCCAGTCTGGGCGACAGAGTGAGACTCCAACTCAAAAAAAAAAAAGCAAAAAAGTTACATATGCAATATTAACAATTTATATAAATACATAATGATAATAGCAAAGCAATCATATTAAAAATTTTAAACTAATATTTTCTACCAAATGCAAAACAATTTTAAATTAATTCCTTAAAATTACTTTTTAGTGAATTTTACTTAACTTTTAATTGTATTTAAAAGAAACATAAATTTTAACTTATGTAGCTACCAAATATCTATTCAGATATTTTTGACATTTATTCTTTTAAACATTTGACATAATTAATGATGGGATGAATCATTAATTATGTAGAATGAAATAATAAAATATAAACAATTTTTATTAAATATTTGAAGCCCAAGCCACACAAAAAGCTCTGTGGATCAATCATACACAGCATCCGTAAAGTACTCGTGTTTTAGGCACATGCAAGTCACATCCTGCAATGTGACTTGATGATTCACGTTGCCCTGGCCAATTACAGACATGTATTCAGTATAGACTTGTAGCACTGACCTTGCATACACTTTGTGTATCTTCTGAAATCTCAGTGTCAATGTTGTGAATGTGATACCTAAGAAAACTCAACAAAATAACATAAATATTATGGGATAATACTTAGTTGAGCAGAGTTGATCTTTGAAGAGCTACAAACTAAACATCTAGGATTTTTTTCTTACCACTCAAGGACCAATCTTTACTTCCTTGGAAGCGATATCACCCCTGTTGAGAACACATGAATTAGAAATTGATCAACTTGACCCAAGGCATTGAGATGATTTGAGACAATTTTCAGGCTTTGTGAGAGCCTATTTTTGGAAGTATTTGCTCTTATTTCAAAGCTGTAGATTTTTAGAGTTCTCAACAAAAAAGTGTGGACTGTTTACCACTGATCCTTGGCCCTGAACTCCAGTTTTTGTCTTTTTGGTACTTGGGATTGTCGAAAGCTCTGCTTAGTTTTGTACCCTTTTTTTTTTTTTTTTTTTTTTTGCCTCTAGGTCTCTTGCTTAATACTCCTTAGGCACCTTCAAATATGAAACATGGCATATAGAAGAAGGGTTGATTTGTCTGAAGTTCCCTTTTTTTCTTCCATCTCAGCCCCCTCATATCCTGACTGCCTTGCTAACCCTGAACTTCAGTTTTCATGTCCCCAGTCTCTCGAGCCTGTCAACAGTTTTGAGCTCCTACTTTCTGCTTGTACTTTCAATCCTGCACAGCCTACAAATTGGCAAACGCTTTGAGAGGAAAAGGTTGGATTTATCTCAATGTGTTTTCCTTCTTGGGATCTTGGATCATTAAATTCTGGCTGCCTCGGTTGCTTTCTGATCCTCTCATATGCTTTTCATATTTTGTGCTGCTTTTATAGTTGTTCACAGTGGGAGAGTTAGTCTGTTACAAGTTACTTTATCATAGCTGGAAGCAGAAGTCTCAATCCAATGATGTGGATTAGTTGGAAGTTTGATTAGCTTCTGGCAGAGGAGACTGAGAAGAGCTCTAGGCTGGGTAGGCAGATATGTGAACAAAGGTTGACTGTCAAAATAACTATTATAATTCTCAAGTTTATTTTTTCTTTTAAAATGAGCCTCAAATGTTTCTCATGGGGTTATTCATTTCCTTTATTTTAATGAAAATCAATCTGAAAGTGGATTAATGTTAAAATGTTTGCTTTATGCACACCTTTACAATCATATTGCATGTGTGAAGTGATACTATTCTTTTGTCTGGTTGGAGTGACTGTTCTATTTTTATAACTGACCCTGGAAGCCTGGTGTTTTCTTGAATGACTTGGAATAGAAGAAATATTGAGATAGTGTGTTTATATCTGATAACTTTTTTTCTAATAATGTGGGATTGGGTCTACACTAAGACCTTTCCAATACTACCACCTATTAGTTGTTTATTTTGTTTTCTTTCATGCCTCTGGTCTAATTTTCTGTCAGCAGTCATAAATGAAAGGTTCGATTTAGTTTATTTTTGCCCCCATCTCTATCTACAGCTAAAATACAACATTGAACTCTTCCTCACGTCACTCCCAGATGCTATTATAAAACTGTTTCATCTCTTTGCTCTCTAATGCTCTCTCTCTTTTGCTCTTTTAAAAGAGGTGGTAGAATATTTTCAGCCAAAAATGTTTAACGCTGTTGCCTTCTCTTTGAGGCCTGCTTATAGCACCTGATTCTACGGATAAAATGTGATCTTATGTGTTGTTATAAAAAGGAATTGAGAATAGCTTTATCTGTTTCTCTTAATTGAAGTTTCCCATGAAATAAGTCAAGAGCCTGACTTATTTTCTTAGTCAGTGCTTTGATGCCTTTGAAGTAGCTATTATCTATGTGCATGTCTAATTAAAATATTTTAATTTTTTTATTTAAATAAAACCACTGAGTTTATATGTTTTTCTCCAGATTCTTTGTTAAATAATGTTATTATTTATTCACCCATTCAACATTATAAATTAAACTAGGCCTCTGTTTTAATAGTTTCCAGTCTAGAGGAATGAACACAGTAACAAAGATACTGCTCTTGGATAAAGAAGACCAAAGACCTGACTGCTTGGGGAGACTGGATAAGGCTGCAAAATGAAGGCAGGATTTGTTTCAATTTTAAATGTCTGCTTCTAAGAAAAACAAATTAATAAGAAAGGTAGAAAGTCAAGGGAAGGACGTGATTTTAACAAATGCAGAAGTGCTAGAACCATTTTAAAGACAGGGTTTTTTTTTTTCCAGTTTTTGGAGAAAATTGGACAGTTCCTGTTCCTGTTCCTCATGCCTGCTTTGCCTCTTGGAGTTTGGGTCCCTGTTGGAAAATGATGAGCAAAGGACAAAGGCTATCTTCACAAAAAAGAAAAAGATCAAAGACAAAGAAACAACTAGTTTGAGGAGGCTATTGTTACAGGATTCTTTTGAGGTGTCTGGGAGTAAAACTAACTGACCTGCAGGATGGGATCCGTCCTTTTGTGAAATATTCATTCCACTAGGTCACAATCTAATTAAAAGTTTTTTTGAGGAAAATGTGTGTGTGTGCAGGGGAGATACTGAAATAAATTGGGTCTAATTCTTTGTTGTCCACAGAGACTATATAGCTCTTATCATTAGTACTTCTTTTCTACTGTCCTCTTGGATGTTGAAACACAAAAGTTGAGCTGGAACCTAGAGGTCCATTTTCTTATAAGAAAAGCAATCTTTTACGTGACAACAATGAGAGAGGAAAATGAAAGGAAAATTACCTACTTATACATGTTTTCTACTTTAGTCTTGATTAGAAGGTGATCTAAGTTTCTATACAGGCATAAGACTGTTGAATTTTTAAAAATGCATATGCTTATAGCCATTCAAATTGGTAGAGATGCATACAATTTTCCTTTCTAGGAAATCAGAATAAAAATTTCTAGCTAGAATAAAAACTGTGTAGCATAAGTGTAATTTATGCTCCCCATTTGTTTAGATTATTGATGTGCTCTCCTATTAATGTCATTTCTTCTAGGATAGTGGATGTCACAAGTTTATCTTTTATTTACCTTTATTCAATATATTTTTGGGATGACCCCTAATATTTGCACATAGAATTTATTCCAGATTTTTAAAATCAGTAAGAAACATGAGCTCTGCTATTTGGTTCTTAATGTTCAGCTCTCTAATATTGGCTGAAATTTCAAGTACAAAGTGTTTGATAATTATCACTTTTGTTCAAGACACAATATTTCCAAGACATTGATCCTTATAATCACATTTTCCATTACTGTATGCAAAAAAACCTCCAAAATTTTTTTCTGCAGAACTTTAATCTCAGACAAAATTTCTGTGTCATATTTTCCCTTTCCACTCCCCTAAGTCTACCCCTTAGTTCCATTTTATTGCAGTAATAGAAGTTATGCTTTCTCACTTGATGGGCTTCTATTGTAGAACCTTAACAATTTATTGTCCTTTCTTGGGATCTACCTACCACCTTTGCCCAAGAGTATGTGAAGGCAGTGACTATGTTATATGAATCACAGAGATATACAGTGAGTAATGTGGTTGGAATTCATTCCTACGTACTCTTTCTTTCCTTTCTCCTCATCCAAAATATTTCTTGAGCAGAGATTGGAAGCCAATTGCACTCTACAAATTGGGGCAAGATAATGACAAAATATCTTTTCAGGTTTCAAGAGCCAATGTATAATCCATCTTTACAAAAGTTTTTTATATTATTCCTCCTTTTTTGATACAGAGAAATGATGAGTACATGAGAAATGCCACCTTGACCTTTCAACAGCAACAGTTTTTAACTTACTAGTCTCCACTGAGAGGCCATGCATGGCAATCCTGGGATGTATGGATAATTACAGGGTACATGTGAAGGACCACATGGTTAGGGAGAGAGGCTGTGGTCAGAAAAGATGTTATCTTAAACTGATAGATGGATATAAATAAATTTCTGTAATTGATTAACACAACAACTTGATTTTATTTCTTTGAGTAAAGCATATTTATTGCTCAAATTCCTCTTGACCCTTCATGACTATGCTAGCGACTGCAATTTCAAGCTTGAAAATCAAGGATTGTTTGTTGGTTAGTCTTCCAATTTTTATATAATTTCAAATATACAGCAAAAATAATTAAAGTGCTGAGATCTTTCTAATCATGTGGACATATTGGAAAATGCATCACCTACTAACACACACGAAGCATGTTAAAGCTTGAAAAAGTCTGCACAAAGCATACAATCAGGGCTATCATGAGGAAAATAAGTAAATAATTATACTGATATGTTAGTCACTACCTGGTATTCTCATGGCTCTGCCTAGTTTTTCTTCAGATTTTCTTGAGATTTTCTAGCCTTGTCCACTACTCATTTCATTTTCCTTTGTGAATTATTCCTTCAATTATTTTCTCATAACTTCTCTCCTTTTTATTTGTTTGTTTGTGTATGTATGTATGTATGTATGTATGTATGTATTTATTTTTGAGAGAGAGAGAGAGAGAGACAAGATCTCACTGTGTCGCTTAAACTGGTCTCAAACTCCTGGACTCAAATAATCCTCCTGCCTCAATTTCCCAAAGCATTGGGATTACAGGCATGAGCCACTGTGCCTAGCCCATTTTACTCTTTTATTTCCTCTTATCAACCACTGAAGAACTTTTCCTTTGTGATGCTACTGTAATGTAGCCAGTCTTAGGTTTGCATAACAACCCCCAATAAATCCCAGAAACTGCTTTTTTTCAGAAGTCAGATAAGAAACAGGACCCAATGGAAAGAAATCTGCTGGGGCTTGAGCCAGTGTCCTTACTCAAGATTGCTATCCTTTACAAGCAAAGTTATGGCTTCTTCACCTTCCTGTAAGGTCTCCTCTATTCCTGAAACTTTGGCTCAAAGAGAACATGGCTAAACTCCCTGCACAGGAGAGTTAAACTCTTTTAAAAGAGAAGCAAGACATTCATCTGTGACTTTTTCAGGACCTCTGAAGCACTGTATTCTGTTTCAGAATAGCTGTTTAAATGCCAGCTTAGAAATGCCAGACCTTTCCTAGGGACACAATGGTGAGAGATTCCAGAGCCCAGAAAGATGGCAATACATTTTCAATCATGCAACTTAAAAAAGTAAATCATGCTTTATAGATCTAAACTTAGCCTTTTCGAATACGTATGTCTACAGACACTGGTGATTAATGAATTACACAGAAGCCTGGCACCACAGGGCCTGATTAATGGCAGTGACATCATGACTTTTAAATTTGCTATTAATGCTGAGGCCCATGACAAATGCAAATGTGACACGTGGATTTTCATGGCATTTGCATAAATGCAGAAAAAAATTGTTAAAACAACCTTTTTCCTTAGGTTAATCACTGATTTGTAAGACAGCATCTAAGGGTAGTGAACTCCACTTTTTCTGGCTTATTTGGGGAAGATCTTAAGTTTTTCTAGAAGTGTTGGAGCAGCCAAGAAGTCTCTTCTCTTCCATATTCCTAGACTGACTCTAGAACACACATTTATTATAGGAGTCCCAACCTTGGATGTTCTTCTAGAAGTAGTAACCCAAGGATTTGAGCGCTCTACTGAAAAAAGCCAAGTCAAACCTGCTAAGTATTTTCTATTCTCTTGTCTTTCAACACCCTCACTTGTCCCAAAGAAGGAAGAGAAAATAAGGGGAAAAGAACATTACTTCCTCATTACAAACCAAGAGAAAAATGCCTCAGCCTCTTCTTACTGAGCTTGGAATATGAGTTATTGACACTGTATATCTCGCTGGATAGAGACCTAGCTCTTCCTAGGAATCCTTACTAGGGAACATAGAACTCCAGTTCAAGGGTTCCTTCTCCACCTCAGATATGTAAGCATATGGTGCATCTGAAAAATGCATGAATGTGCACGTACACAGCAGTCATACTCCTACAAAGTTGTACTTCATTCTACAATGAAGCACAAAAGTCAACTGCCAGGATGGAGTCCATGATATATAAGTTCAGTTGCAAGAAATGGCAGCAGAGAACAGTAGCGTAGTTGTAAAGTGGTGCCTGAGAACTTTTAAATTCCCTTTCTGACCTACTAAAAAAACAAAAAATATCAAAGGATCTTTGGGATCCCCCTCATGTTAGGGAAGATATATCAAGCATTCAAGAAAGATTGAGGTGACTGGAGAACAGAGTTGTAGAAAGCTTTGGAAGTGGGAGCAGATTGGAGTAACACTTTAAACAAAACTACACAGAGAACATGGTACAGAGCACTATTTGTTAAGTGCCTACTTAGTACCTACATCATCAATAAACCTCACAATTCCCTGGGAGTAGTTATGATTGTCCCCATTTTTCTATGGGAAATTTGAGATCCTAAGAAGGTAATTAAATTGATGTAGGATTCAGAGCTAAGAAATGATAGGCTAGGATTTATCTCTAGATTTGTCTGACTTTCTCAATGTGCTTTATTATTCCTTTCATCACGTTGCAGAATATATGTAAAATTGAAATGATATTATTTGAGGCATCAGAGTTACTGAATCATCAACTGGGGTGTACGTCCTATTTCCAAAGACTGGGTCAGGGCTAAGGACATATTGCTGATACCATGATCGCTAAGATCTTGTTGAGCTCTAACATTCTGTAGTTCTTTCTGACCATTCCTCTCAATGAATGCTACACCCTGACCTTTCTCTTGCCTCTTTGCCCTTTTCTTTCACCTTCTGCTCAATTTTTGACTGGCTCCCATTACTAAGCTGCACTCTTCGTTTTGACTGTAGAACACACAATATTTTAAGGAAAAAATAATTGGCTTCTAACTGCAGGTGTAGTAATTGGCATTCACTACAACCTTTAGCCAGTTGGGGTAGTTGTGACATTATAAGCAGAGGAACATGACCTCTGATTCTAGAGAAGAAAAAAAGACCTGGCAAAGAGACTGTTTCTGTGTAAAAAGTCAACCTTGTGGGGACTGAAGCAGGAGGCAGGGTTAGAAGGAATATATATATATATATATATATACAGTCTAAAATACAGGGAATTGAATTTTGCCTCAAAGGATTTAGCATTTTATGTAGGATTGTCTTCCCTAAATTTTTTAATATTACCAGACTCCCAAGGGTACTCATACACACAAAATTCTAAAAGTAAAAGGAAACTTAAGGATAGTTTAATCCACTTATGTCATTTTTTTGATAAAGATGATACCTAGCAAAGTTGTGATGAAAAAGAAAAAAAACTTTAGTGTCTTAATGACAGTCATATATTTCAGCTTCTCTTTAGACCACAAGTAAAATATTATAAATTAAGACATATAATTTTAACAGTAAAAAATAGTTTTGGCAAAATCTCATAGCAATTTTAGTGAAATCTTATGCTTCTGTTCTTTGATGAAAATATGAATGAGGAATCAATTTTTTGTAGTATTCTAATAATGCAGTATTGTGTAAAAATACCAGTAAACTATTTATAAGTACCATTTTTAGATGTTTGTTTTGTTCTGGAATAGCAGCTTGCCATTTTAGAGATCTGTTTCTGGATCTAGAAATCTTTCTCTTACAGAGGCAAAACACAGAAGTTGCTCAGTACCAGAGTTTTGAAATCATTGCTTCTTAGTAAGGTATTGACCTGGAGGAAAAGGGACAAGGACTACCTTTAAATATCTACTGCTTAATCCTAGTTTCTCTTCTCTCCACTTTCTGGTATGTAAACAAAGGCAGAAAAATGAAGAGATAAAGATATAACCTTGATCTGGGAGGAAGATTGGCAAGCAAGTGCATGTGCCTTTCTTAGAAGAGAGTGAGGTAGAAAAGATTTTACAAGACTAAGAGCACAAAAACAATGACCAATTTGAAAGCATACTAAAAAAAATAACTTATCTATGAAACATCTGAATGGGTAGCCCTGGACTTTGGAAACCTCATATCAGGAGTAGGAAGGTACAATTCGGAGTCCTCTTGAACCTCTATTTTTCCTGTGTGCTACTTGCAATGTATTAGCAAATGGAATTGGCTTCACCTTCCACATATATTCAACACTTGATGATTTCTCATCACCCATACTACTAACCACCGCATCCAAGCCACCATCATTTTTTGCTTTGATTATTGCAATGCCTTTTAATTGGTTTCTGCTTCCACATTGTCCGTTTATAATCTAGTCCAGAGTTTAGCAAACTTGTATGTAGAGGACTAGAGTGTAAACGTTTTAGGCTTTTGTAGTCATCTGGTTTCTGTCACAACTACTCAAGTCTGCCGTTGTATCATGAAAGCAGCAATAGACAATACAATACGGTAAGTGAATAAGCATGGTCACGTTCCAATCAATTTTACAGAGATACAGAAACCTGAATTTCATATGATTTCCACACATTATGAAACATTATCTTTCTTTTGTTTTTTTCAACCATTTAAAAATATAGACAGCGCCGGGCTCGGTGGCTCAGCCTGTAATCCCGTGCCTTTGGGAGGCTGAGGTGAGTGGATTGCCTGAGCCCGCGGGTTCGAGACCCGCCTGGGCAGCGAGACCTCATCTCTACAATAAATCAAAAAATCAGCCGGGCGTGGTAGCGCATGCCTGTAATTCCGGCTACTCGGAAGGCTGAGGCGGAAGGATCGCCGGAGCCCAGCAGGTCGAGGCTGCGGTGGCCGAGAGCGGCCACTGCACTCCAGTCTGGGCGACAGAGTGAGACTCCAACTCAAAAATTAAAATTAAAATTAAAAAATATATGGACAGCATTCTTAGCTTAAAGATCATACAAAAACAGGCAGTGGATCAGAGTGATCCTAGTAAACAATTAGTAAGTAGTTCATATTATGCTTCTACTAAAAAATAAAGACCAAAGTATTTATGATGGCCTGCAAGGCCCTATGTGAGCTGCTCCCGTTACCTCTCCAACTTCATCTACCACTCTTCTTACCTGACTTCTCCAGCCAGACTGTCTCCCTGTTCTTTTCATCCCATCAATCACACTTCCCTTTAGACTCATGTATTTGTATTTGCTCTTCTTGAAATACTCTTCTCCAGATACCCGCTTGGTTCATTTCTTCCATTCTTCAAAACTTTTCCCAAAAAGGCTCTCTTAATCACCCTTATTTAAAGTTGCAAACCAACTCTTTGACAAGTCATGTGCTTCCGATTACCCTTTCTTCTTCATGGTAATCCTTTACTAATACACTCTAAATTTACTTCTGTTATTGTCTCTTTGCACCCAGGAGATTATAGACTTTCAGGTGGCATGATTTTTGCCTATTTTCATCTGCTTTGCTTACATAAATCAGAATCTGAAACACACAGAAGGCATTTAATAAATACTTGAATAGTTGTTGAATTGATTCTAGTAAGCATGACCTATTGCAGAACGCAAGATTATTGCTCTCGTTAAAGCTATTTTGAAAAAGTATGGCTATAAAAGGGTTTATTATTGTCTGCCTCAGGTGACAACTGGTTCTAGAATTTGGGGAGTGAGAAGAGGTTGAATTACACAGGTTTAAGAAGCCCACCATGTGAAAAAGAAAGGGACGGATATACTGAATCTCACGTTTTGCAACCTGACTGCATTTTTAGAGCTTAGACCTCTGACACAGTACTTGCCCAATGTTCATTCATTTAGCTAAAGTAAGATTTAATGGTATCCATTGGTTTGATTACCACATGCACCGCATTGTCGTCACCTGCAAAGCACACAGAACACTTTAGCAGTGTCAGTGCAGATGTGCTTTGAGCCAACCAGTCCCTTATGCCTCACTTTACAGGGCACTGACACTGTCAGAGTACCACCGTTGACCTTGTGGTGACAGGTGCACACACTGCCATCGGCAAAGGGACTGGCAAACACACAGCTCTTTCTTTTAGTTGATTTCACAAATGAAATGAACTTGATGTGGTCCATGCAGCTTCACCACATGCTACCAAATTTACCTTGTTTGTCATTGCACATGGAGAGAGAGAGAGAGAGAGAGAGCATCCTTTTCAACACCATATGGATCCGTTCTTAAAGTCTATGCAGGCTACATTCTCAACAGATTTTCTAAGTTTCATATGGTTCAAGACTCCCATCACCATTAAAGTAATGCTTTAACAAAATAATAAATGAAAGGGAGTATCTCTTGAAAACTATTAGTACTAGTGTCAGAAATGTTAAGAGCAGTGGATATGGAGGCGAAGAGCCTCATTTAAGTTCCTGTCACATTCTTGCTTTATGACTTAGAAGTGCTACCTAATATAAATGACAATGATAATATCACTTACCAGGCCTTTATTATATATGCCAAGTACTTTTTTTTTAGCAATTATTTTATTTTATCACTGCTCTGAGTTCTGTAACATTATCCAGATTTTATGGATGAGGAAACAGTCCTAGATTAAGAGATTTTCCAAGAGCACATAGACAATAAGAGTCAGAGTGTAGAGGCCAACCCAATCTTCACAACATCAGAGTCTTCACTGTTAACTGCTCCCCTATATGGACACTCCAAGTATTTTCTTTTTCTTTACATGCTAGGCTCTTTATTAATCTTATTTATTTTTAAAACTTGAGTAATAATTATTTTCCTTATGTTAGGCTTTTGGTTTACATAATGTATTCAAGTGAGTTATTATTGTTGTTTGGGGTTTTATTTGTTCTTGTTAAATATAAGGTACAGTGTATATGTGGAATGTATTTTGTCATTGTCACTTTAAAGAGGATATAAGGTTTATTCCATGCTACCAACTAAAAAGAAAATGCAAAATTTTCTTCCCCCTTCAGAGCACCGAAACTTCCAGAATAATGCAGATATCATATATCATATCATAATGCACACCATGCAAAAATAGAATCACTTTTTCTGTTTAAAATTAATCTTTTTTACTAAGATAAAATAAACAGAAGGTTGGGTTTGGAGAAAAAAATATTTTCCCATATTTCTCTAGGCTCCTCTTTATAAAGCAATTGATGTAATAGGAAATCAGGTTGCTTGTGTTTTTTTCCCCCAATTTTCTCTTATATGTATATAAATATTTTTTTTTTCATTTTAAAATTGTGGGGTACAGTTAAGGGTTAGGTATACAAATATTCATTGTGCAGGTACCCTTATTGATGAGGTGTGCCCTCCCTTCCCCAGAAAGATATTGACTACCATTAATCCCACCTCTCTGCCACCCCCCCCATAGTTACCCGCCACTATCAATCCTTTTCTTATAGTATTATGGTAGTTGTTCAAGGTCCACTTATGAGTGAGAACATGTGATACTCAGATCTTTGTTTCTGTGAGAGAGCACTCAGTACTATAAACCAGCTTTCTCTTACTTCCTAACAGGGCATGGGCATCTGTATCATTTTTCAATGGGTGATTCAGCCTTAATTATTCTTCATACTCTATCATGGATTCTCAAATGACAAATGCAGGTTATATTTAGATATTGCTTATATGCATCCTGTGAGCATGCACACACTCACACTCACAATCATTCTTAAGAGAAAAGTCCCCACTTACAGCAACATAAAATGTTTTTTTTTTTCAGTAAAATTGATTTGAAAAACATTCAAGTATGTGGTGAATTTTACTTTGTACCCACCATCCAGCCATCTTTATAAATTATTTCCAAACTTCTCTGGGTAACCCGAGGACAGGAGATTCTCCTAGGAACAAATGGTACAAGTCTTGTCACCATGCAGTTCATCTCACCTGTAGCTCCAACTATTCTGTCCACATCAGTTATGTGGTAGATGTTATAAGCATTCCTTCTAAGCTAATGGATTATGTATGCCATAATGATATTGTCGTGGTGGCTGTCACCAGTCAGAACTGTAATGTAGGCAATTTCTTAAAATATATGCTTCTTTGATGTCCTATTGCCCCAGGTGTTCTCCGCTGTGACATTAGGTTTTTCCATATTAAAATATATCTGCTTGCTTCCCATCTCCACAGGGTCTTCCACTCTGTAGCTCCTGCTACATACATCTGGTTTATTCAACTCTTCTTTTGCAATGACTTACTAGGGGAACTCTTACTTCCTAGGGAACAGTGACCTAATCCATCTCAGATTTGTGGCATTTGAAGCATGTGAGAAACCACAGAGGCAATATCCTTGATTGAGTGTGACTCTGGGTTCTCCTTGGTAAGTCAGACTAGTGGTGGTTTCCTGTAACTTATATCTAGCGTGGAGAAAGGGAAAGTTCACATGGGTAAATAATTAGAGTGATTAGTGTAGAACTGTCAGCTTACCAAATTTCTTTTGAAGTTCTTATGAGGAATATGTCATTTATGCCTCACAACCACCATATTGGAAAGATGCTCTTAGTATCGCCATCAGATAGATCAGGAAACTGAGAATCATCAAGATTATGAAACTTAAAACAGCTAATAAGGAATAAAGCTTGGATTGATGTGAGAAATAAATGTCTGAAAGAGAAGTCTTCTAAGGAATTAGAGTAGAAGAGCTTTTGCTCAAGTTGTTCCCTTTGCTCAGAATGTTCTTCTCGTTCATGCCATCACCTGTATCCAACTTTACTAATTCTCATGGTCAGGTTTACCTCTACAATTTGCTCTATCATAGCAGAAGTTCTCTCTTTCTCAGTCTCACTCTCTTCCCCCTACCCCTCACTATGTTTGCACAGGACTTTTATCTTTATTTCTTTAGAGTACTTACCATCACGTATCCAGAATTATTATTTAGGCATCCATAAGCAATAGAACTTGCATTCCTTGAAAGGTAAATTTAAGCCACGTCCATTTTTATATCCCTTCAAAACACTCGACATTTACCAGATGCCTCTGTAAAACTTTGAATGAAGAGAAATCATACCAACATGGATTTTTAAAAAACAAACAAAAGCATAATCAAATTTATGTTTATAACTTCAGCCAGAATGCTGAGATTAAAGGTCAGATGCCATGCAAATGTTAATGACTAGTTGTGAGTAGCCAGAGCCATTTTGGTGAAGAAAATGTTTTTTTTCCTTCATGACACATAGGATTCCATTTTCTTTCTTTTGCTGTGTCATTATTGATAGAATTTTATCACTTTTTAGGGAAGCAATCAATTCCAGTTCTATTGCTGCCCAGTTGGCTGCTGCAACTCTTATGCTGACCTCTTCCTCTTAAGGTGCTGCTTTGCATTAGGGCCTCTTCAGATAAACTTGCAAAGTGTCTGGTGATTAGATCAGGAGACTGGTTTCAAGCATTCTATTTTAATCTCTATTGCTTGGACAAAACACTTCATCCAGGTTTACATATAAGGTTTTTCACTTAAAAACCATGTCTTCTGATAAATTCTTATCCAGACAATAGAAAGTAATTTTCCTAAGTGCTTTACTTAATTGGTTTCCATCCACACATGATCCTCCAAGGCTGTGCTTTCATATCCCATCATACAACATTGCCTCCATAATTCTCTGCCTTGCAGGAAGGTACATATCTCTAGCAATTTGTTTGTGACTGTTGGTGTCCACTCACTGATGGCTTGCTCTTTATTTCCAGTGCTCTATCCCTTTTAGGCAGACAGCAATATATTACTTGTTAGGAATATGAGTTGACCCTTTGAAAGTAACACTTCATAGCAGTGCTGTAACACTGAAATTAGCACCCAAGTTTGAAGTTCTTGCCAGTGGAATATGCTTTCTTGAGTAGGAAAATAAAATCATTTTCTGATGAAGAAGGTACAAGGCTTTCAAGTAACAGGTTGGTCCCCTTTCTATTGTTGCTCTCTCTTTCTCACTCTCTCTCTCTTTCTCTCTGTCTGATGCATACATATATTATATACGGAGAGCTAATACATGTATGTATGTTAATCAAAAAGCAGGTACTATTTCTATCAAGGACATAAACACACCAAGAGGGGACATAAAACTTTGTAGGATCTTAGGGGATAGTCTCTCTTGTATTACTTGCTGTGGTGTTGACAGTGAAAAATTTTCTGTGGGACACAAGAAGAGTGGGAGAAAGAACTATGCAAACTGCTGTGTATTATTTTTGTTATTACATATGAGTTGAGTACTGACTCACTAAGTATGTCTTATGGGGGGCAGAAATCTGTGGATAGAGTTATTCTTTTTTTTTTTTGAGTTGGAGTCTCACTCAGTTGCCCAGACTGGAGTGCAGTGGCCGCTCCCGCAGCCTCGACTGCTGGGCTCCGGCGATCCTTCCGCCTCAGTCTTCCAAGTAACTGGAACTGCAGGCGCGCGCTACCACACCCGGCTAATTGTTTGATTTATTGTAGAGATGAGGTCTCGCCAAGTTGCCCAGGTGGGTCTCAAACCCGCGGGCTCAGGCGAGAGAATTATTCTTAAAGAGATTAAGACTATTAGACATGAACAAGAACGTAGATTAATATTCATCACCTGGCAGTTCTGTAAAAGATTTGTTGTGGGTATAAACCTTAAGTGCTTTTAGTTTTGTTTTCTTTTCACTTTCTTGAAGGGGTTTCAGCGATACCTTGTGGTTCTTTTGGGCCTCTTTGTAGGTGTTTGTCATCCAGCTGCCTAAATTAAGAGTTCAGTCAGTAGTTACAGAACACAACAAGAGTGTCAGACCCCTGACGGTGACTTTCTTCTCTCCAGTATTCATAGTGAAGGAAATCTGTTGGCACAAGCAGTAACCAGTGAGAACTACCTGAGGCAAGGACAGAGGGGAAAGCATCTGGGTTGTCAGAGATGTGTCATTTTGCCCACGCAATTTGCGTGAACTTAAATAAAGCAAATAAAATATAGTATTTTTTAGATCAGACTGTGGATTACATGAAAAGAGTGTTCCCAGGAATAGTCAGCTAAAAATCTACTTGTTTCCATTGGAGTTGAGAAATGAGACTCAGAATTTTCCTCAAATATTATAAAAATGAGCATGGTCCAATTTTACGCTACTATGTTTAGTTCTCTTTAGCAAAGCAGGGAAATCCTGACTAGATTTATAGTAATAGTAAGTATTTATATTGTTCTATGCTCTGATATCGTTGTATGACCTTTAATACCATTTTTTGTGAAAAAAAGTTAAATATTTCTCTTCAGTTCACCGGTTTTACATATTTGGATCAACTAATGATATCACAAAGTTCATTCTGGTTCTGAGTTCATTCTAAACCTTGAGTGGAACCAACTGATGTCTGTTGTTTCAGTTAGTTGAGGAGTCCCCTTGACTACACCTTGGTTAACTCCTTTAAAGTCTTTATTCCTGAAAGGTGATATTGAAAACAGCTCATTGGCACCTGTCAAATGTTTGACCTCAGAGACTGATTGATGAGTCTATTTTTTTGACTAATGGAGTTATTTATTCCAGATATGTATTTAATATTGTTCTTCAACCTGATAGATGACAAGGTATACTTACTTAAAAACGAAAGAAACTCTTGTGATTTTTGATGATGGATAAGATAGGCATTATCTTGTACATGGTTCAAAAGGAAAGATAAACTTTGTTAAGTCAATGAGTTATGATTAGAATTAAACATGTGGAATATCACTATTTAGCAAAGTAATGAAACACATATACTAAATAAATAAGTAGAATACACTTTCTAAAGCTTACTTTAGTAAGTACACTTTCTAAAAATGCCTTTACTAAATAAAGGAAGAGAGCATCTTTCTCTCTAAAGAAAAGACCGATGAAACTTGCATAGCGTTTTAAAAGGAGATATCCAAATGCAACATACCTTTTGATTTTAATTTTACAATTAAAATATACACACTAAAAATAATTGTATCCATATGTTTACCTAAGAGTAACTAAATTTATTTTTTATCATAAAAAGTCAATCTATTCTAAATTCATATAAAAATCACTCTATATGTCATAATGGAAGCTGTAATATTAAAGGAAGATGCACTGTCCTTTTCTTCAATAAAAATTGATCTAACTACACAAGAAATCATAACTTACAAGAGGGTACCCAAAAGAACCTGGAATTTATTTATTAAAAATTATGTATTTATTCTTACATGTTTAAACTTAGTCACCTTTAAAGTACTCTCCATTAGTGCTTCTGCTGTTTTTTTGTTTCGCCTCTTCCACACTGGCAAAATGTTTGCCTTTGAGGCCTTTTCTCATCCAGAGAAACAAAGAAAGTTACTCAGGGTGAGATCTGATGAATAGGGTGAGTGGGGCACTAGAGTCATGCCATCTGGGATCAAAAACTGCACATTTGGCACGGTGAGGGCAAGTGTGATTGTAAATCACCCATCATGAAATGGGCAAAGATGTTGAAAGAATCTCCAAAAGAAATTTTACTGAATCTGAATGTAGCCTCTTATAACAAGGTCAGCTGGTACATTGATGTTCATCAGTTCCTAGAATGCTTACCTGGTGGAGGAAGCCTCTATTACAGGGGGCCCATCCTCCAAAAAGTTATTCTGGTTTTTTGGGATCTCCCTTCATATGCTAGGAAGTCATGAGTGTTATGCAGGAGTTACTTTGAAAGTTTGGAAGATTTATTCTAACAGTTAAGGAATGTTTTAAGAAAATATTGACTTTGGGCCTTAAAAAATGATCATTTGAATGAGCAAAATACAATATAAGAAAGATGGTTGGGATCAGACCTCAAAATACTTTTTTAATAGACCAAGGAACTTTACACTTATTTAGCAGGCATTAGAAAGTCAATGACTGTGTTTAAGAATAATTTGATCAGGAATATAGTTAAAGAAGTTTATCTGATAGCCTTATGTAGTTTGAATTTTTAAAATAAGGAGATCTTAGAAACAGGAAGAATTGCTGTTGGATAATTAAAATAATCTAGATGACAGTTAATGAGGCCTGAGGCATGAGATGAAGAATTAGTAAGGAACTTTGGGTTGCTAGAAACATGGTGACTGATTAAATGGAGAAAGCAAAGAGAAGACATCAAGGATGACTCTGAGTCTGAGTGACAAGGTTAGTTATAGCAAATTTCTCATAGCAAAGCTGTGAGGGATTAGAAGTTCCCTTTGGCCTATACTTCACAATGGGCATCCCAAGCATGTAAGCATTCCCAAGGAGCTGGTAGGGAGATGTGACTTGAAGTGAAAACATACAATTTTCATTTTCTTTAACCTCTGTAAAGCCCGTTGTAGCTAGAATTCATCTTCACATTTCTACAAATAGCATCTGATATAAAATCTTCCAGAACTATTTTGCAAAGTGTTTTATATGATCCCTCTCTGAACATTTTAAACAGGTTTTTAAAATTTTTTGTTTGTTTGTTTTTAAGAAAGGTTTAAGCAAGTTTCATGACAAATATATAGATTTTTAAAAGGCTAGAGGGAAAGTGAGAAATTACCTAATTCAAAACTTCATTCTGAAGCTGTGGGAACTGAGGCCTAGAGAGATAAAGAAAAGTAAATGCCCACAATCACTCAATGACATAAATTAGCTCATGTCTCCTGACTTCAAGTCTTATGCTCCTTTCCCATGGCATTTATAGGGTTTAACCACATATGATGGTAATTTTTATGGGTCAACACTTTTAGAATATTAGAAATTACAGTGGTTCATGCCTGTAATCCCAGCATTTTGGGAGGCATAGGCAAGAGGATTGCCTGAACCCAGGAGTTCAACATCAGCCTGAGGAACTTGACAAGACCTCGTCTCTACAATAAAACAAAAACTAGCCGGGTGTGGTGGTGCATGCCTATGTTTCTAGTTACTTGGAGGGCTGAGGCGGAAGGATCACCAGAGCCCAGCAATAGAGGCTGCGGTGGCCTTGAACGTACTGCTGCACTCTAGCCTAGGTAACAGAGTGAGACTCTGACTCAAAAATAAACAAACAAACAAATAAAATAAGAAATTCGAATTTAATAACAGAACAGTTAACACAGGATAAAATATGTGACCACTTATATGCAGACTATAATAAGAATGGGTCCATTTACATATTTACTTAGGGAATGATTTCAGTGATAAGTGATAAACACAGATTTAGTCTTTATTTAGCAACCTGGAAAAGCAATAGACAACTTTTTTTTTTTTTAATAATTAATCAGTATTTTTTATTATGGTTTTGTGGGGTACAGTTAAGGGTTAGGTGTACAATTACGTTTCATTCAGGCACCCTGTTGATAAGAGGTGTTTTCCCAGCCCCAGACAGATATT